>NW_020867780.1:0-65375 GCF_003369695.1 Bos indicus x Bos taurus
TCATCTGCTTGATAATCGCCAGCTGAGCGACGCGACAGCTGCCCGCTCATCTGCTTGATAATCGCCATCTGAGCCTTGTGACACCGCCATCATCTGCTTGATAATCGCCAGCTGAGCCACGTGACACCTGCCCGCTCATCTGCTTGATAATCGCCAGCTGAGCCGCGTGACACCTGCCCGCTCATCTGCTGCTTGATAATCGCCAGCTGAGCCGGGCGAACCCTGCCCGCTCATCTCTGCTTGATAATCGCCAGCTGAGCCGGGCGACCCCTGCCCGATCATCTGCTTGATAATCGCCAGCTGAGCCGGCGACACCTGCCCGCTCATCTGCTTGATAATCGCCAGCTGAGCCACTGACACCTGCCCGATCATCTGCTTGATAATCGCCAGCTGAGCCGGGCGACACCTGCCCGCTCATCTGCTTGATAATCGCCAGCTGAGCCGCGCGACCCTGCCCGCTCATCTGCTTGATAATCGCCAGCTGAGCCCCGCGACACCTGCCCGCTCATCTGCTTGATAATCGCCAGCTGAGCCGTGTGACACCTGCCCGATCATCTGCTTGATAATCGCCAGCTGAGCACGCGACACCTGCCCGCTCATCTGCTTGATAATCGCCAGCTGAGCCGTGTGACACCTGCCCGATCATCTGCTTGATAATCGCCAGCTGAGCCACGCGACACCTGCCCGCTCATCTGCTTGATAATCGCCAGCTGAGCCGGCGAACCCTGCCCGCTCATCTGCTTGATAATCGCCAGCTGAGCCTGTGACACCTGCCCGATCATCTGCTTGATAATCGCCAGCTGAGCCACGTGACACCTGCCCGATCATCTGCTTGATAATCGCCAGCTGAGCCGGCGAACCCTGCCCCTCATCTGCTTGATAATCGCCAGCTGAGCGCCGCGACACCTGCCCGCTCATCTGCTTGATAATCGCCAGCTGAGCCTCGCGACACCTGCCCGATCATCTGCTTGATAATCGCCAGCTGAGCCCGTGTGACACCTGCCCGCTCATCTGCTTGATAATCGCCAGCTGAGCCACGCGACACCTGCCCGCTCATCTGCTTGATAATCGCCAGCTGAGCCGTGTGACACCTGCCCGATCATCTGCTTGATAATCGCCAGCTGAGCCCGCGACACCTGCCCGCTCATCTGCTTGATAATCGCCAGCTGAGCCGGGCGAACCCTGCCCGCTCATCTGCTTGATAATCGCCATCTGAGCCGTGTGACACTTGCCCGATCATCTGCTTGATAATCGCCAGCTGAGCCACGTGACACCTGCCCGATCATCTGCTTGATAATCGCCAGCTGAGCCCGGCGAACCCTGCCCGCTCATCTGCTTGATAATCGCCAGCTGAGCGACGTGACAACCTTCCCGCTCATCTGCTTGATAATCGCCATCTGAGCCGTGTGACACCTGCCCGATCATCTGCTTGATAATCGCCAGCTGAGCCACGTGACACCTGCCCGCTCATCTGCTTGATAATCGCCAGCTGAGCCGTGCGAAACACCTGCCCGATCATCCTGCCTTGATATAATTCGCCAGCTGGCCAACTCCAATCACCTGCTGGCTCTTCTGCTGATTAATGCGCCCTGAGCCGTGTGACACCTGCCCGCTCATCTGCTTGTTATAATTTTCGCTCAGCTGAGCCGCGCCAGACAGCTGTCTGCTCATCTGCTTGATAATTGGTAGCTGAGTCGCGAGAACAACGTGCCTGCCATCTGCTTGATAAATCGCTCATCTTGAGCCTTGTGAACACCTGCCTCGATCAATCTGCTTGATAATCCGCAGCTGAGCGACGCGACAGCTTCCCCGCCATGCAGCCTGATAATCGCCATCAGAAGCCTTGGTGACAACCCGCCCGATCATCTGCTTGAATAATCGCGAGAATGAGCCAACAGTGACACCTTGCCTGCTCATCTGCTTGATAATCGGCCATGCTGGATCGGTGAGACCTGCCCGATCATCTGCTTGATAATCGCCAGCTGAGCCGGGCGAACCCTGCCCGCTCCTCTGCTTGATAATCGCCACTGAGCCGGGCGAACCCTGCCCGCTCCTCTGCTTGATAATCGCCAGCTGAGCCGGGCGAACCCTGCCCGCTCCTCTGCTTGATATCGCCAGCTGAGCCACGTGACACCTGCCCGATCATCTGCTTGATAATCGCCAGCTGAGCGGGCGAAACCCTGCCCCGCTCCTCTGCTTGATAATCGCCAGCTGAGCCCCGCGACCACCTGCCCGCTCATCTGTTGATATCTAGCCAGCTGAGCCCCGCGACACCTGCCCGCTCACCTGCTTGGTGATCGCCAGAGGAGCCGTGTGTCACCTGCCCGATCATCTGCTTGATAATCGCCAGACTGAGACCACGCGACACCCTCCCGACTCATCTGCTTGATAATCGCCATCTGAGCCGTGTGACACCTGCCCGATCATCTGCTTGATAATCGGCAGCAGAGTCCCTCGACACCTGCCCGCTCATCTGCTTGATAATCGCCAGCTGAGCCGGGCGAACCCTGCCCGCTCATCTGATTGATAATCGCCATCTGAGCCGTGTGACGCTTGCCCGATCATCTGCTTGATAATCGCCAGCTGAGCCACGTGACACCTGCCCGATCATCTGCTTGATAATCGCCAGCTGAGCCGGGCGAACCCTGCCCGCTCCTCTGCTTGATAATCGCCAGCTGAGCCCGAGACACCTGCCCGCTCATCTGTTTGATAATCGCCAGCTGAGCCCCGCGACACCTGCCCGCTCACCTGCTTGGTGATCGCCAGAGGAGCCGTGTGTCACCTGCCCGATCATCTGCTTGATAATCGCCAGCTGAGACACGCGACACCTTCCCGCTCATCTGCTTGATAATCGCCATCTGAGCCGTGTGACACCTGCCCGATCATCTGCTTGATAATCGGCAGCAGAGTCCCTCGACACCTGCCCGCTCATCTGCTTGATAATCGCCAGCTGAGCCGGGCGAACCCTGCCCGCTCATCTGATTGATAATCGCCATCTGAGCCGTGTGACGCTTGCCCGATCATCTGCTTGATAATCGCCAGCTGAGCCACGTGACACCTGCCCGATCATCTGCTTGATAATCGCCAGCTGAGCCGGGCGAACCCTGCCCGCTCCTCTGCTTGATAATCGCCAGGTGAGCGACGTGACACCTTCTCGTTCTTCTGCTTGATAATCGCTATCTGAGCCGTGTGACACCTGCCCGATCATCTGCTTGATAATCGCCAGCTGAGCCACTCGACACCTGCCTGCTCATCTGCTTGATAATCGCCAGCTGAGCCTCGCGACACCTGCCCGATCATCTGCTTGATAATCGCCAGCTGAGCCTCGCGACACCTGCCCGATCATCTGCTTGATAATCGCCAGCTGAGCCGTGTGACACCTGCCCGCTCATCTGCTTGATAATCGCCAGCTGAGCCGCGCGACAGCTGCCTGCTCATCTGCTTGATAATCGGCAGCTGAGTCGCGAGACACGTGCCTGCTCATCTGCTTGATAATCGCCATCTGAGCCTTGTGACACCTGCCCGATCATCTGCTTGATAATCGCCAGCTGAGCCACTCGACACCTGCCTGCTCATCTCCTTGATAATCGCCAGCTGAGCCTCGCGACACCTGCCCGATCATCTGCTTGATAATCGCCAGGTGAGCCCCTCGAAACCTGCCCTCTCATCTGCTTGATAATCGCCAGCTGAGCGACGTGACACCTTCCCGTTCTTCTGCTTGATAATCGCTATCTGAGCCGTGTGACACCTGCCCGATCATCTGCTTGATAATCGCCAGCTGAGCCACTCAACACCTGCCTGCTCATCTGCTTGATAATCGCCAGCTGAGCCGTGTGACACCTGCCCGCTCATCTGCTTGATAATCGCCAGCTGAGCCGCGCGACAGCTGTCTGCTCATCTGCTTGATAATCGGCAGCTGAGTCGCGAGACACGTGCCTGCTCATCTGCTTGATAATCGCCATCTGAGCCTTGTGACACCTGCCCAATCAACTGCTTGATAATCGCCAGCTGAGCGACGCGACAGCTTCCCGCTCATCAGCCTGATAATCGCCATCTGAGCCTTGTGACAACCGCCCGATCATCTGCTTGATAATCGCGAAATGAGCCACGTGACACCTGCCTGCTCATCTGCTTGATAATCGCCAGCTGAGTCGCGGTGACACCTGCCCGATCATCTGCTTGATAATCGCCAGCTGAGCCGGGCGAACCCTGCCCGCTCCTCTGCTTGATAATCGCCAGCTGAGCCGGGCGAAACCCTGCCCGCTCCTCTGCTTGATAATCGCCAGCTGAGCCGGGCGAACCCTGCCCGCTCATCCGCTTGATAATCACCATCTGAGCCGTGTGACGCTTGCCCGATCATCTGCTTGATAATCGCCAGCTGAGCCACGTGACACCTGCCCAATCATCTGCTTGATAATCGCCAGCTGAGCCGGGCGAACCCTGCCCGCTCCTCTGCTTGATAATCGCCTGCCTAGCCGGGCGAACCCTGCCCACTCACCTGCTTGATAATAGCCAGCTGAGCCGTGTGACGCTTGTCCGATCATCTGCTTGATAATCGCCAGCTGAGCCACGTGACACCTGCCCGATCATCTGCTTGATAATCGCCAGCTGAGCTGGGCGAACCCTGCCCGCTCATCTGCTTGATAATCGCCATCTGAGCCGTGTGACCCTTACCCGATCATCTGCTTGATAATCGCCAGCTGAGCCACGTGACACCTGCCCGATCATCTGCTTGATAATCGCCAGCTGAGCGACGCGACAGCTTCCCGCTCATCAGCTTGATAATCGCCATCTGAGCCTTGTGACACCCGCCCAATCATCTGCTTGATAATCGCCAGCTGAGCGAAGTGACACCTTCCCATTCTTCTGCTTGATAATCGCCATCTGAGCCTTGTGACACCTGCCCGATCATCTGCTTGATAATCGCCAGCTGAGCCGCGCGACACCTGCCCGCTCATCTGCTTGATAATCACCCTCTGAGCCGTGTGACACCTGCCCGATCATCTGCTTGATAATCTCGAAATGAGCCACGTGACACCTGCCCGATCATCTGCTTGATAATCGCCAGCTGAGCCCCGAGACACCTGCCCGCTCATCTGGTTGATAATCGCCATCTGAGCCCTGTGACACCTGCCCGATCATCTGCTTGATAATCGCCAGCTGAGTCCCTCGACACCTGCCCGCTCATCTGCTTGATAATCGCCAGCTGAGCCGGGCGAACCCTGCCCGCTCATCTGCTGATAATCGCCATCTGAGCCGTGTGACGCTTGCCCGATCATCTGCTTGATAATCGCCAGCTGAGCCGTGTGACACCTGCCCGCTCATCTGCTTGATAATCGCCAGCTGAGCCTCGCGACACATGCCCGATCATCTGCTTGATAATCGCCAGCTGAGCCGTGTGACACCTGCCCGCTCATCTGCTTGATAATCGCCAGCTGAGCCGCGCGACAGCTGCCTGCTCATCTGCTTGATAATCGGCAGCTGAGTTGCGAGACACGTGCCTGCTCATCTGCTTGATAATCGCCATCTGAGCCTTGTGACACCTGCCCGATCATCTGCTTGATAATCGCCAGCTGAGCCACTCGACACCTGCCTGCTCATCTGCTTGATAATCGCCAGCTGAGCCTCGCGACACCTGCCCGATCATCTTCTTGATAATCGCCAGGAGAGCCCCTCGACACCTGCCCTCTCATCTGCTTGATAATCGCCAGCTGAGCGACGTGACACCTTCCCGTTCTTCTGCTTGATAATCGCTATCTGAGCCGTGTGACACCTGCCCGATCATCTGCTTGATAATCGCCAGCTGAGCCACTCGACACCTGCCTACTCATCTGCTTGATAATCGCCAGCTGAGCCTCGCGACACCTGCCCGCTCATCTGCTTGATAATCGGCAGCTGAGTCGCGAGACACGTGCCTGCTCATCTGCTTGATAATCGCCATCTGAGCCTTGTGACACCTGCCCGATCATCTGCTTGATAATCGCCAGCTGAGCGACGCGACAGCTTCCCGCTCATCAGCCTGATAATCGCCATCTGAGCCTTGTGACAACCGCCCGATCATCTGCTTGATAATCGCGAAATGAGCCACGTGACACCTGCCTGCTCATCTGCTTGATAATCGCCAGCTGAGTCGCGTGACACCTGCCCGATCATCTGCTTGATAATCGCCAGCTGAGCCGGGCGAACCCTGCCCGCTCCTCTGCTTGATAATCGCCAGCTGAGCCGGGCGAAACCTGCCCGCTCCTCTGCTTGATAATCGCCAGCTGAGCCGGGCGAACCCTGCCCGCTCATCTGCTTGATAATCGCCATCTGAGCCGTGTGACGCTTGCCCGATCATCTGCTTGATAATCGCCAGCTGAGCCACGTGACACCTGCCCGATCATCTGCTTGATAATCGCCAGCTGAGCCGGGCGAACCCTGCCCGCTCCTCTGCTTGATAATCGCCAGCTGAGCCCCGCGACACCTGCCCGCTCATCTGTTTGATAATCGCCAGCTGAGCCCTGTGACACCTGCCCGATCATCTGCTTGATAATCGGCAGCAGAGTCCTTCGACACCTGCCCGCTCATCTGCTTGATAATCGCCAGCTGAGCCGGGCGAACCCTGCCCGCTCATCTGATTGATAATCGCCATCTGAGCCGTGTGACGCTTGCCCGATCATCTGCTTGAAAATCGCCAGCTGAGCCACGTGACACCTGCCCGATCATCTGCTTGATAATCGCCAGCTGAGCCGGGCGAACCCTGCCCGCTCCTCTGCTTGATAATCGCCAGGTGAGCGACGGGACACCTTCTCGTTCTTCTGCTTGATAATCGCTATCTGAGCCGTGTGACACCTGCCCGATCATCTGCTTGATAATCGCCAGCTGAGCCACTCGACACCTGCCTGCTCATCTGCTTGATAATCGCCAGCTGAGCCTCGCGACACCTGCCCGATCATCTGCTTGATAATCGCCAGCTGAGCCTCGCGACACCTGCCCGATCATCTGCTTGATAATCGCCAGCTGAGCCGTGTGACACCTGCCCGCTCATCTGCTTGATAATCGCCAGCTGAGCCGCGCGACAGCTGCCTGCTCATCTGCTTGATAATCGGCAGCTGAGTCGCGAGACACGTGCCTGCTCATCTGCTTGATAATCGCCATCTGAGCCTTGTGACACCTGCCCGATCATCTGCTTGATAATCGCCAGCTGAGCCACTCGACACCTGCCTGCTCATCTGCTTGATAATCGCCAGCTGAGCCTCGCGACACCTGCCCGATCATCTGCTTGATAATCGCCAGGTGAGCCCCTCGAAACCTGCCCTCTCATCTGCTTGATAATCGCCAGCTGAGCGACGTGACACCTTCCCGTTCTTCTGCTTGATAATCGCTATCTGAGCCGTGTGACACCTGCCCGATCATCTGCTTGATAATCGCCAGCTGAGCCACTCAACACCTGCCTGCTCATCTGCTTGATAATCGCCAGCTGAGCCTCGCGACACCTGCCCGATCATCTGCTTGATATTCGCCAGCTGAGCCGTGTGACACCTGCCCGCTCATCTGCTTGATAATCGCCAGCTGAGCCGCGCGACAGCTGCCTGCTCATCTGCTTGATAATCGGCAGCTGAGTCGCGAGACACGTGCCTGCTCATCTGCTTGATAATCGCCATCTGAGCCTTGTGACACCTGCCCGATCATCTGCTTGATAATCGCCAGCTGAGCGACGCGACAGCTTCCCGCTCATCAGCCTGATAATCGCCATCTGAGCCTTGTGACAACCGCCCGATCATCTGCTTGATAATCGCGAAATGAGCCACGTGACACCTGCCTGCTCATCTGCTTGATAATCGCCAGCTGAGACGGGTGACACCTGCCCGATCATCTGCTTGATAATCGCCAGCTGAGCCGGGCGAACCCTGCCCGCTCCTCTGCTTGATAATCGCCAGCTGAGCCGGGCGAACCCTGCCCGCTCCTCTGCTTGATAATCGCCAGCTGAGCCGGGCGAACCCTGCCCGCTCATCTGCTTGATAATCGCCATCTGAGCCGTGTGACGCTTGCCCGATCATCTGCTTGATAATCGCCAGCTGAGCCACGTGACACCTGCCCGATCATCTGCTTGATAATCGCCAGCTGAGCCGGGCGAACCCTGCCCGCTCCTCTGCTTGATAATCGCCAGCTGAGCCGGGCGAACCCTGCCCGCTCATCTGCTTGATAATCGCCATCTGAGCCGTGTGACGCTTGTCCGATCATCTGCTTGATAATCGCCAGCTGAGCCACGTGACACCTGCCCGATCATCTGCTTGATAATCGCCAGCTGAGCCGGGCGAACCCTGCCCGCTCATCTGCTTGATAATCGCCATCTGAGCCGTGTGACGCTTGCCCGATCATCTGCTTGATAATCGCCAGCTGAGCCACGTGACACCTGCCCGATCATCTGCTTGATAATCGCCAGCTGAGCCGGGCGAACCCTGCCCGCTCATCTGCTTGATAATCGCCAACTGAGTCGCTCGACACCTTCCCGCTCATCTGCTTGATAATCGCCAGCTGAGCCTTGTGACACCTGCCCGATCATCTGCTTGATAATCGCCAGCTGAGCCACGTGACACCTGCCCGCTCATCTGCTTGATAATCGCCAACTGAGTCGCTCGACACCTTCCCGCTCATCTGCTTGATAATCGCCATCTGAGCCGTGTGACACCTGCCCAATCATCTGCTTGATAATCTCGAAATGAGCCACGTGACACCTGCCCCATCATCTGCTTGATAATCGCCAGCTGAGCCAGGCGAAACCTGCCCGCTCCTCTGCTTGATAATCGCCAGCTGAGCCCCGAGACACCTGCCCGCTCATCTGGTTGATAATCGCCATCTGAGCCGTGTGACACCTGCCCGATCATCTGCTTGATAATCGCCAGCTGAGTCCCTCGACACCTGCCCGCTCATCTGCTTGATAATCGCCAGCTGAGCCGGGCGAACCCTGCCCGCTCATCTGCTTGATAATCGCCATCTGAGCCGTGTGACGCTTGCCCGATCATCTGCTTGATAATCGCCAGCTGAGCCACGTGACACCTGCCCGATCATCTGCTTGATAATCGCCAGCTGAGCCGCGCGACAGCTGCCTGCTCATCTGCTTGATAATCGGCAGCTGAGTTGCGAGACACGTGCCTGCTCATCTGCTTGATAATCGCCATCTGAGCCTTGTGACACCTGCCCGATCATCTGCTTGATAATCGCCAGCTGAGCCACTCGACACCTGCCTGCTCATCTGCTTGATAATCGCCAGCTGAGCCTCGCGACACCTGCCCGATCATCTGCTTGATAATCGCCAGGAGAGCCCCTCGACACCTGCCCTCTCATCTGCTTGATAATCGCCAGCTGAGCGACGTGACACCTTCCCGTTCTTCTGCTTGATAATCGCTATCTGAGCCGTGTGACACCTGCCCGATCATCTGCTTGATAATCGCCAGCTGAGCCACTCGACACCTGCCTACTCATCTGCTTGAAAATCGCCAGCTGAGCCTCGCGACACCTGCCCGCTCATCTGCTTGATAATCGGCAGCTGAGCCGGGCGAACCCTGCCCGCTCATCTGCTTGATAATCGCCATCTGAGCCGTGTGACGCTTGCCCGATCATCTGCTTGATAATCGCCAGCTGAGCCACGTGACACCTGCCCGCTCATCTGCTTGATAATCGCCAGCTGAGCCGGGCGAACCCTGCCCGCTCATCTGCTTGATAATCGCCATCTGAGCCGTGTGACGCTTGCCCGATCATCTGCTTGATAATCGCCAGCTGAGCCACGTGACACCTGCCCGATCATCTGCTTGATAATCGCCAGCTGAGCCGGGCGAACCCTGCCCGCTCCTCTGCTTGATAATCGCCAGCTGAGCCCCGCGACACCTGCCCGCTCATCTGTTTGATAATCGCCAGCTGAGCCCCGCGACACCTGCCCGCTCACCTGCTTGGTGATCGCCAGAGGAGCCGTGTGTCACCTGCCCGATCATCTGCTTGATAATCGCCAGCTGAGACACGCGACACCTTCCCGCTCATCTGCTTGATAATCTCCATCTGAGCCGTGTGACACCTGCCCGATCATCTGCTTGATAATCGGCAGCAGAGTCCCTCGACACCTGCCCGCTCATCTGCTTGATAATCGCCATCTGAGCCGTGTGACGCTTGCCCGATCATCTGCTTGATAATCGCCAGCTGAGTCACGTGACACCTGCCCGATCATCTGCTTGATAATCGCCAGCTGAGCCGGGCGAACCCTGCCCGCTCCTCTGCTTGATAATCGCCAGGTGAGCGACGGGACACCTTCTCGTTCTTCTGCTTGATAATCGCTATCTGAGCCGTGTGACACCTGCCCGATCATCTGCTTGATAATCGCCAGCTGAGCCACTCGACACCTGCCTGCTCATCTGCTTGATAATCGCCAGCTGAGCCTCGCGACACCTGCCCGATCATCTGCTTGATAATCGCCAGCTGAGCCTCGCGACACCTGCCGATCATCTGCTTGATAATCGCCAGCTGAGCCGTGTGACACCTGCCCGCTCATCTGCTTGATAATCGCCAGCTGAGCGACGCGACAGCTTCCCGCTCATCAGCCTG
This sequence comes from Bos indicus x Bos taurus, assembly GCF_003369695.1. Taxonomy (NCBI): domain Eukaryota; kingdom Metazoa; phylum Chordata; class Mammalia; order Artiodactyla; family Bovidae; genus Bos; species Bos indicus x Bos taurus. The sequence goes on from NW_020867780.1 coordinate 10,576, forward strand.
ATAATCGCCATCTGAGCCTTGTGACAACCGCCCGATCATCTGCTTGATAATCGCGAAATGAGCCACGTGACACCTGCCTGCTCATCTGCTTGATAATCGCCAGCTGAGACGGGTGACACCTGCCCGATCATCTGCTTGATAATCGCCAGCTGAGCCGGGCGAACCCTGCCCGCTCCTCTGCTTGATAATCGCCAGCTGAGCCGGGCGAACCCTGCCCGCTCCTCTGCTTGATAATCGCCAGCTGAGCCGGGCGAACCCTGCCCGCTCATCTGCTTGATAATCGCCATCTGAGCCGTGTGACGCTTGCCCGATCATCTGCTTGATAATCGCCAGCTGAGCCACGTGACACCTGCCCGATCATCTGCTTGATAATCGCCAGCTGAGCCGGGCGAACCCTGCCCGCTCCTCTGCTTGATAATCGCCAGCTGAGCCGGGCGAACCCTGCCCGCTCATCTGCTTGATAATCGCCATCTGAGCCGTGTGACGCTTGTCCGATCATCTGCTTGATAATCGCCAGCTGAGCCACGTGACACCTGCCCGATCATCTGCTTGATAATCGCCAGCTGAGCCGGGCGAACCCTGCCCGCTCATCTGCTTGATAATCGCCATCTGAGCCGTGTGACGCTTGCCCGATCATCTGCTTGATAATCGCCAGCTGAGCCACGTGACACCTGCCCGATCATCTGCTTGATAATCGCCAGCTGAGCCGGGCGAACCCTGCCCGCTCATCTGCTTGATAATCGCCAACTGAGTCGCTCGACACCTTCCCGCTCATCTGCTTGATAATCGCCAGCTGAGCCTTGTGACACCTGCCCGATCATCTGCTTGATAATCGCCAGCTGAGCCACGTGACACCTGCCCGCTCATCTGCTTGATAATCGCCAACTGAGTCGCTCGACACCTTCCCGCTCATCTGCTTGATAATCGCCATCTGAGCCGTGTGACACCTGCCCAATCATCTGCTTGATAATCTCGAAATGAGCCACGTGACACCTGCCCCATCATCTGCTTGATAATCGCCAGCTGAGCCGGGCGAATCCTGCCCGCTCCTCTGCTTGATAATCGCCAGCTGAGCCCCGAGACACCTGCCCGCTCATCTGGTTGATAATCGCCATCTGAGCCGTGTGACACCTGCCCGATCATCTGCTTGATAATCGCCAGCTGAGTCCCTCGACACCTGCCCGCTCATCTGCTTGATAATCGCCAGCTGAGCCGGGCGAACCCTGCCCGCTCATCTGCTTGATAATCGCCATCTGAGCCGTGTGACGCTTGCCCGATCATCTGCTTGATAATCGCCAGCTGAGCCACGTGACACCTGCCCGATCATCTGCTTGATAATCGCCAGCTGAGCCGCGCGACAGCTGCCTGCTCATCTGCTTGATAATCGGCAGCTGAGTTGCGAGACACGTGAATGCTCATCTGCTTGATAATCGCCATCTGAGCCTTGTGACACCTGCCCGATCATCTGCTTGATAATCGCCAGCTGAGCCTCGCGACACCTGCCCGATCATCTGCTTGATAATCGCCAGGAGAGCCCCTCGACACCTGCCCTCTCATCTGCTTGATAATCGCCAGCTGAGCGACGTGACACCTTCCCGTTCTTCTGCTTGATAATCGCTATCTGAGCCGTGTGACACCTGCCCGATCATCTGCTTGATAATCGCCAGCTGAGCCACTCGACACCTGCCTACTCATCTGCTTGATAATCGCCAGCTGAGCCTCGCGACACCTGCCCGCTCATCTGCTTGATAATCGGCAGCTGAGTCGCGAGACACGTGCCTGCTCATCTGCTTGATAATCGCCATCTGAGCCTTGTGACACCTGCCCGATCATCTGCTTGATAATCGCCAGCTGAGCGACGCGACAGCTTCCCGCTCATCAGCCTGATAATCGCCATCTGAGCCTTGTGACAACCGCCCGATCATCTGCTTGATAATCGCCAGCTGAGTCGCGTGACACCTGCCCGATCATCTGCTTGATAATCGCCAGCTGACCCGGGCGAACCCTGCCCGCTCCTCTGCTTGATAATCGCCAGCTGAGCCGGGCGAACCCTGCCCGCTCCTCTGCTTGATAATCGCCAGCTGAGCCGGGCGAACCCTGCCCGATCATCTGCTTGATAATCGCCATCTGAGCCGTGTGACGCTTGCCCGATCATCTGCTTGATAATCGCCAGCTGAGCCACGTGACACCTGCCCGATCATCTGCTTGATAATCGCCAGCTGAGCCGGGCGAACCCTGCCCGCTCCTCTGCTTGATAATCGCCAGCTGAGCCCCGCGACACCTGCCCGCTCATCTGTTTGATAATCGCCAGCTGAGCCCCGCGACACCTGCCCGCTCACCTGCTTGGTGATCGCCAGAGGAGCCGTGTGTCACCTGCCCGATCATCTGCTTGATAATCGCCAGCTGAGACACGCGACACCTTCCCGCTCATCTGCTTGATAATCGCCATCTGAGCCGTGTGACACCTGCCCGATCATCTGCTTGATAATCGGCAGCAGAGTCCCTCGACACCTGCCCGCTCATCTGCTTGATAATCGCCAGCTGAGCCGGGCGAACCCTGCCCGCTCATCTGATTGATAATCGCCATCTGAGCCGTGTGACGCTTGCCCGATCATCTGCTTGATAATCGCCAGCTGAGCCACGTGACACCTGCCCGATCATCTGCTTGATAATCGCCAGCTGAGCCGGGCGAACCCTGCCCGCTCCTCTGCTTGATAATCGCCAGGTGAGCGACGGGACACCTTCTCGTTCTTCTGCTTGATAATCGCTATCTGAGCCGTGTGACACCTGCCCGATCATCTGCTTGATAATCGCCAGCTGAGCCACTCGACACCTGCCTGCTCATCTGCTTGATAATCGCCAGCTGAGCCTCGCGACACCTGCCCGATCATCTGCTTGATAATCGCCAGCTGAGCCTCGCGACACCTGCCCGATCATCTGCTTGATAATCGCCAGCTGAGCCGCGTGACACCTGCCCGCTCATCTGCTTGATAATCGCCAGCTGAGCCGCGCGACAGCTGCCTGCTCATCTGCTTGATAATCGGCAGCTGAGTCGCGAGACACGTGCCTGCTCATCTGCTTGATAATCGCCATCTGAGCCTTCTGACACCTGCCCGATCATCTGCTTGATAATCGCCAGCTGAGCCACTCGACACCTGCCTGCTCATCTGCTTGATAATCGCCAGCTGAGCCTCGCGACACCTGCCCGATCATCTGCTTGATAATCGCCAGGTGAGCCCCTCGAAACCTGCCCTCTCATCTGCTTGATAATCGCCAGCTGAGCGACGTGACACCTTCCCGTTCTTCTGCTTGATAATCGCTATCTGAGCCGTGTGACACCTGCCCGATCATCTGCTTGAGAATCGTCAGCTGAGCCACTCAACACCTGCCTGCTCATCTGCTTGATAATCGCCAGCTGAGCCTCGCGAGACCTGCCCGATCATCTGCTTGATATTCGCCAGCTGATCCGTGTGACACCTGCCCGCTCATCTGCTTGATAATCGCCAGCTGAGCCGCGCGACAGCTGCCTGCTCATCTGCTTGATAATCGGCAGCTGAGTCGCGAGACACGTGCCTGCTCATCTGCTTGATAATCGCCATCTGAGCCTTGTGACACCTGCCCGATCATCTGCTTGATAATCGCCAGCTGAGCGACGCGACAGCTTCCCGCTCATCAGCCTGATAATCGCCATCTGAGCCTTGTGACAACCGCCCGATCATCTGCTTGATAATCGCGAAATGAGCCACGTGACACCTGCCTGCTCATCTGCTTGATAATCGCCAGCTGAGACGGGTGACACCTGCCCGATCATCTGCTTGATAATCGCCAGCTGAGCCGGGCGAACCCTGCCCGCTCCTCTGCTTGATAATCGCCAGCTGAGCCGGGCGAACCCTGCCCGCTCCTCTGCTTGATAATCGCCAGCTGAGCCGGGCGAACCCTGCCCGCTCATCTGCTTGATAATCGCCATCTGAGCCGTGTGACGCTTGCCCGATCATCTGCTTGATAATCGCCAGCTGAGCCACGTGACACCTGCCCGATCATCTGCTTGATAATCGCCAGCTGAGCCGGGCGAACCCTGCCCGCTCCTCTGCTTGATAATCGCCAGCTGAGCCGGGCGAACCCTGCCCGCTCATCTGCTTGATAATCGCCATCTGAGCCGTGTGACGCTTGTCCGATCATCTGCTTGATAATCGCCAGCTGAGCCACGTGACACCTGCCCGATCATCTGCTTGATAATCGCCAGCTGAGCCGGGCGAACCCTGCCCGCTCATCTGCTTGATAATCGCCATCTGAGCCGTGTGACGCTTGCCCGATCATCTGCTTGATAATCGCCAGCTGAGCCACGTGACACCTGCCCGATCATCTGCTTGATAATCGCCAGCTGAGCCGGCCGAACCCTGCCCGCTCATCTGCTTGATAATCGCCAACTGAGTCGCTCGACACCTTCCCGCTCATCTGCTTGATAATCGCCAGCTGAGCCTTGTGACACCTGCCCGATCATCTGCTTGATAATCGCCAGCTGAGCCACGTGACACCTGCCCGCTCATCTGCTTGATAATCGCCAACTGAGTCGCTCGACACCTTCCCGCTCATCTGCTTGATAATCACCATCTGAGCCGTGTGACACCTGCCCAATCATCTGCTTGATAATCTCGAAATGAGCCACGTGACACCTGCCCCATCATTTGCTTGATAATCGCCAGCTGAGCCGGGCGAAACCTGCCCGCTCCTCTGCTTGATAATCGCCAGCTGAGCCCCGAGACACCTGCCCGCTCATCTGGTTGATAATCGCCATCTGAGCCGTGTGACACCTGCCCGATCATCTGCTTGATAATCGCCAGCTGAGTCCCTCGACACCTGCCCGCTCATCTGCTTGATAATCGCCAGCTGAGCCGGGCGAACCCTGCCCGCTCATCTGCTTGATAATCGCCATCTGAGCCGTGTGACGCTTGCCCGATCATCTGCTTGATAATCGCCAGCTGAGCCACGTGACACCTGCCCGATCATCTGCTTGATAATCGCCAGCTGAGCCGGGCGAACCCTGCCCGCTCATCTGCTTGATAATCGCCAGCTGAGCCGCGCGACAGCTGCCTGCTCATCTGCTTGATAATCGGCAGCTGAGTCGCGAGACACGTGCCTGCTCATCTGCTTGATAATCGCCATCTGAGCCTTCTGACACCTGCCCGATCATCTGCTTGATAATCGCCAGCTGAGCCACTCGACACCTGCCTGCTCATCTGCTTGATAATCGCCAGCTGAGCCTCGCGACACCTGCCCGATCATCTGCTTGATAATCGCCAGCTGAGCCTCGCGACACCTGCCCGATCATCTGCTTGATAATCGCCAGCTGAGCCGTGTGACACCTGCCCGCTCATCTGCTTGATAATCGCCAGCTGAGCCGCGCGACAGCTGCCTGCTCATCTGCTTGATAATCGGCAGCTGAGTCGCGAGACACGTGCCTGCTCATCTGCTTGATAATCGCCATCTGAGCCTTCTGACACCTGCCCGATCATCTGCTTGATAATCGCCAGCTGAGCCACTCGACACCTGCCTGCTCATCTGCTTGATAATCGCCAGCTGAGCCTCGCGACACCTGCCCGATCATCTGCTTGATAATCGCCAGGTGAGCCCCTCGAAACCTGCCCTCTCATCTGCTTGATAATCGCCAGCTGAGCGACGTGACACCTTCCCGTTCTTCTGCTTGATAATCGCTATCTGAGCCGTGTGACACCTGCCCGATCATCTGCTTGATAATCGTCAGCTGAGCCACTCAACACCTGCCTGCTCATCTGCTTGATAATCGCCAGCTGAGCCTCGCGACACCTGCCCGATCATCTGCTTGATATTCGCCAGCTGAGCCGTGTGACACCTGCCCGCTCATCTGCTTGATAATCGCCAGCTGAGCCGCGCGACAGCTGCCTGCTCATCTGCTTGATAATCGGCAGCTGAGTCGCGAGACACGTGCCTGCTCATCTGCTTGATAATCGCCATCTGAGCCTTGTGACACCTGCCCGATCATCTGCTTGATAATCGCCAGCTGAGCGACGCGACAGCTTCCCGCTCATCAGCCTGATAATCGCCATCTGAGCCTTGTGACAACCGCCCGATCATCTGCTTGATAATCGCGAAATGAGCCACGTGACACCTGCCTGCTCATCTGCTTGATAATCGCCAGCTGAGACGGGTGACACCTGCCCGATCATCTGCTTGATAATCGCCAGCTGAGCCGGGCGAACCCTGCCCGCTCCTCTGCTTGATAATCGCCAGCTGAGCCGGGCGAACCCTGCCCGCTCCTCTGCTTGATAATCGCCAGCTGAGCCGGGCGAACCCTGCCCGCTCATCTGCTTGATAATCGCCATCTGAGCCGTGTGACGCTTGCCCGATCATCTGCTTGATAATCGCCAGCTGAGCCACGTGACACCTGCCCGATCATCTGCTTGATAATCGCCAGCTGAGCCGGGCGAACCCTGCCCGCTCCTCTGCTTGATAATCGCCAGCTGAGCCGGGCGAATCCTGCCCGCTCATCTGCTTGATAATCGCCATCTGAGCCGTGTGACGCTTGTCCGATCATCTGCTTGATAATCGCCAGCTGAGCCACGTGACACCTGCCCGATCATCTGCTTGATAATCGCCAGCTGAGCCGGGCGAACCCTGCCCGCTCATCTGCTTGATAATCGCCATCTGAGCCGTGTGACGCTTGCCCGATCATCTGCTTGATAATCGCCAGCTGAGCCACGTGACACCTGCCCGATCATCTGCTTGATAATCGCCAGCTGAGCCGGGCGAACCCTGCCCGCTCATCTGCTTGATAATCGCCAACTGAGTCGCTCGACACCTTCCCGCTCATCTGCTTGATAATCGCCAGCTGAGCCTTGTGACACCTGCCCGATCATCTGCTTGATAATCGCCAGCTGAGCCACGTGACACCTGCCCGCTCATCTGCTTGATAATCGCCAACTGAGTCGCTCGACACCTTCCCGCTCATCTGCTTGATAATCGCCATCTGAGCCGTGTGACACCTGCCCAATCATCTGCTTGATAATCTCGAAATGAGCCACGTGACACCTGCCCCATCATTTGCTTGATAATCGCCAGCTGAGCCGGGCGAAACCTGCCCGCTCCTCTGCTTGATAATCGCCAGCTGAGCCCCGAGACACCTGCCCGCTCATCTGGTTGATAATCGCCATCTGAGCCGTGTGACACCTGCCCGATCATCTGCTTGATAATCGCCAGCTGAGTCCCTCGACACCTGCCCGCTCATCTGCTTGATAATCGCCAGCTGAGCCGGGCGAACCCTGCCCGCTCATCTGCTTGATAATCGCCATCTGAGCCGTGTGACGCTTGCCCGATCATCTGCTTGATAATCGCCAGCTGAGCCACGTGACACCTGCCCGATCATCTGCTTGATAATCGCCAGCTGAGCCGGGCGAACCCTGCCCGCTCATCTGCTTGATAATCGCCAACTGAGTCGCTCGACACCTTCCCGCTCATCTGCTTGATAATCTCCAGCTGAGCTGTAGGACACCTGCCCGCTCATCTGCTTGATATTCGCCAGCTGAGCCGTGTGACACCTGCCCGCTCATCCGCTTGATAATCGCCAACTGAGCCGCTCGACACCTGATTGCTCCTCTGCTTGATAATCGCCAGCTGAGCCACACGACACCTGCCGCTCATCTGCTTGATAATCGCCAACTGAGCCCCGTGACACCTGCCCGCTCATCTGCTTGATAATCGCCAGCTGAGCCCCGCGACATCTTCCCGCTCATCTGCTTGATAATCGCCATCTGAGCCGTGTGACACCTGCCCGATCATCTGCTTGATAATCGGCAGCAGAGTCCCTCGACACCTGCCCGCTCATCTGCTTGATAATCGCCAGCTGAGCCGGGCGAACCCTGCCCGTTCATCTGATTGATAATCGCCATCTGAGCCGTGTGACGCTTGCCCGATCATCTGCTTGATAATCGCCAGCTGAGCCACGTGACACCTGCCCGATCATCTGCTTGATAATCGCCAGCTGAGCCGGGCGAACCCTGCCCGCTCATCTGCTTGATAATCGCCAGGTGAGCGACGTGACACCTTCTCGTTCTTCTGCTTGATAATCGCTATCTGAGCCGTGTGACACCTGCCCGATCATATGCTTGATAATCGCCAGCTGAGCCACTCGACACCTGCCTGCTCATCTGCTTGATAATCGCCAGCTGAGCCTCGCGACACCTGCCCGATCATCTGCTTGATAATCGCCAGCTGAGCCTCGCGACACCTGCCCGATCATCTGCTTGATAATCGCCAGCTGAGCCGTGTGACACCTGCCCGCTCATCTGCTTGATAATCGCCAGCTGAGCCGCGCGACAGCTGCCTGCTCATCTGCTTGATAATCGGCAGCTGAGTCGCGAGACACGTGCCTGCTCATCTGCTTGATAATCGCCATCTGAGCCTTGTGACACCTGCCCGATCATCTGCTTGATAATCGCCAGCTGAGCCACTCGACACCTGCCTGCTCATCTGCTTGATAATCGCCATCTGAGCCTCGCGACACCTGCCCGATCATCTGCTTGATAATCGCCAGGTGAGACCCTCGAAACCTGCCCTCTCATCTGCTTGATAATCGCCAGCTGAGCGACGTGACACCTTCCCTTTCTTCTGCTTGATAATCACTATCTGAGCCGTGTGACACCTGCCCGATCATCTGCTTGATAATCGCCAGCTGAGCCACTCAACACCTGCCTGCTCATCTGCTTGATAATCGCCAGCTGAGCCTCGCGACACCTGCCCGATCATCTGCTTGATATTCGCCAGCTGAGCCGTGTGACACCTGCCCGCTCATCTGCTTGATAATCGCCAGCTGAGCCGCGCGACAGCTGCCTGCTCATCTGCTTGATAATCGGCAGCTGAGTCGCGAGACACGTGCCTGCTCATCTGCTTGATAATCGCCATCTGAGCCTTGTGACACCTACCCGATCATCTGCTTGATAATCGCCAGCTGAGCCTTGTGACAACCGCCCGATCATCTGCTTGATAATCGCCAGCTGAGCCGGGCGAACCCTGCCCGCTCCTCTGCTTGATAATCGCCAGGGGAGCCGGGCGAACCCTGCCCGCTCCTCTGCTTGATAATCGCCAGCTGAGCCGGGCGAACCCTGCCCGCTCATCTGCTTGATAATCGCCATCTCAGCCGTGTGACGCTTGCCCGATCATCTGCTTGATAATCGCCAGCTGAGCCACTTGACACCTGCCCGATCATCTGCTTGATAATCGCCAGCTGAGCCGGGCGAACCCTGCCCGCTCCTCTGCTTGATAATCGCCAGCTGAGCCGGGCGAACCCTGCCCGCTCATCTGCTTGATAATCGCCATCTGAGCCGTGTGACGCTTGTCCGATCATCTGCTTGATAATCGCCAGCTGAGCCACGTGACACCTGCCCGATCATCTGCTTGATAATCGCCAGCTGAGCCGGGCGAACCCTGCCCGCTCATCTGCTTGATAATCGCCATCTGAGCCGTGTGACGCTTGCCCGATCATCTGCTTGATAATCGCCAGCTGAGCCACGTGACACCTGCCCGATCATCTGCTTGATAATCGCCAGCTGAGCCGGGCGAACCCTGCCCGCTCATCTGCTTGATAATCGCCCACTGAGTCGCTCGACACCTTCCCGCTCATCTGCTTGATAATCGCCAGCTGAGCCGTGTGACACCTGCCCGATCATCTGCTTGATAATCGCCAGCTGAGCCACGTGACACCTGCCCGCTCATCTGCTTGATAATCGCCAACTGAGTCGCTCGACACCTTCCCGCTCATCTGCTTGATAATCGCCATCTGAGCCGTGTGACACCTGCCCGATCATCTGCTTGATAATCTCGAAATGAGCCACGTGACACCTGCCCCATCATCTGCTTGATAATCGCCAGCTGAGCCGGGCGAAACCTGCCCGCTCCTCTGCTTGATAATCGCCAGCTGAGCCCCGCGACACCTGCCCGCTCACCTGCTTGGTGATCGCCAGCTGAGCCGTGTGTCACCTGCCCGATCATCTGCTTGATAATCGCCATCTGAGCCGTGTGACGCTTGCCCGATCATCTGCTTGATAATCGCCAGCTGAGCCACGTGACACCTGCCCGATCATCTGCTTGATAATCGCCAGCTGAGCGACGCGACAGCTTCCCGCTCATTAGCTTGATAATCGCCATCTGAGCCTTGTGACACCCGCCCGATCATCTGCTTGATAATCGCTAGCCGAGCGACGTGACACCTTCCCATTCTTCTGCTTGATAATCGCCATCTGAGCCTTGTGACACCTGCCTGATCATCTGCTTGATAATCGCCAGCTGAGCCGTGTGACACCTGCCCGCTCATCTGCTTGATAATCGCCAGCTGAGCCGCGCGACACCTGCCCGCTCATCTGCTTGATAATCGCCCTCTGAGCCGTGTGACACCTGCCCGATCATCTGCTTGATAATCTCGAAATGAGCCACGTGACACCTGCCCGATCATCTGCTTGATAATCGCCAGCTGAGCCGGGCGAACCCTGCCTGCTCCTCTGCTTGAAAATCGCCAGCTGAGCCCCGAGACACTTGCCCGCTCATCTGTTTGATAATCGCCAGCTGAGCCCTGCGACACCTGCCCGCTCACCTGCTTGGTGATCGCCAGCTGAGCCGTGTGTCACCTGCCCGATCATCTGCTTGATAATCGCCAGCTGAGACACGCGACACCTTCCCGCTCATCTGGTTGAAAATCGCCATCTGAGCCGTGTGACACCTGCCCGATCATCTGCTTGATAATCGACAGCTGAGTCCCTCGACACCTGCCCGCTCATCTGCTTGATAATCGCCAGCTGAGCCGGGCGAACCCTGCCCGCTCATCTGCTTGATAATCGCCATCTGAGCCGTGTGACGCTTGCCCGATCATCTGCTTGATAATCGCCAGCTGAGCCACGTGACACCTGCCCGATCATCTGCTTGATAATCGCCAGCTGAGCCGGGCGAACCCTGCCCGCTCATCTGCTTGATAATCGCCAACTGAGTCGCTCGGACACCTTCCCGCTCATCTGCTTGATAATCGCCAGCTGAGCCGTAGGACACCTGCCCGCTCATCTGCTTGATATTCGCCAGCTGAGCCGTGTGACACCTGCCCGCTCATCCGCTTGATAATCGCCAACTGAGCCGCTCGACACCTGATTGCTCCTCTGCTTGATAATCGCCACCTGAGCCCCACGACACCTGCCGCTCATCTGCTTGATAATCGCCAACTGAGCCCCGTGACACCTGCCCGCTCATCTGCTTGATAATCGCCAGCTGAGCCCCGCGACATCTTCCCGCTCATCTGCTTGATAATCGCCAGCTGAGCCACGTGACACCTGCCCGATCATCTGCTTGATAATCGCCAGCTGAGCCGGGCGAACCGTGCCTCCTCCTCTGCTTGAAAATCGCCAGCTGAGCCCCGAGACACTTGCCCGCTCATCTGTTTGATAATCGCCAGCTGAGCCCTGCGACACCTGCCCGCTCACCTGCTTGGTGATCGCCAGCTGAGCCGTGTGTCACCTGCCCGATCATCTGCTTGATAATCGCCAGCTGAGACACGCGACACCTTCCCGATCATCTGGTTGAAAATCGCCATCTGAGCCGTGTGACACCTGCCCGATCATCTGCTTGATAATCGCCAGCTGAGTCCCTCGACACCTGCCCGCTCATCTGCTTGATAATCGCCAGCTGAGCCGGGCGAACCCTGCCCGCTCATCTGCTTGATAATCGCCATCTGAGCCGTGTGACGCTTGCCCGATCATCTGCTTGATAATCGCCAGCTGAGCCACGTGACACCTGCCCGATCATCTGCTTGATAATCGCCAGCTGAGCCGGGCGAACCCTGCCCGCTCATCTGCTTGATAATCGCCAACTGAGTCGCTCGACACCTTCCCACTCATCTGCTTGATAATCGCCAGCTGAGCCGGGCGAACCCTGCCTCCTCCTCTGCTTGAAAATCGCCAGCTGAGCCCCGAGACACTTGCCCGCTCATCTGTTTGATAATCGCCAGCTGAGCCCTGTGACACCTGCCCGCTCACCTGCTTGGTGATCGCCAGCTGAGCCGTGTGTCACCTGCCCGATCATCTGCTTGATAATCGCCAGCTGAGACACGCGACACCTTCCCGCTCATCTGGTTGAAAATCGCCATCTGAGCCGTGTGACACCTGCCCGCTCATCTGCTTGATAATCGCCAGCTGAGCCGGGCGAACCCTGCCCGCTCATCTGCTTGATAATCGCCATCTGAGCCGTGTGACGCTTGCCCGATCATCTGCTTGATAATCGCCAGCTGAGCCACGTGACACCTGCCCGATCATCTGCTTGATAATCGCCAGCTGAGCCGGGTGAACCCTGCCCGCTCATCTGCTTGATAATCGCCAACTGAGTCGCTCGACACCTTCCCGCTCATCTGCTTGATAATCGCCAGCTGAGCCGTAGGACACCTGCCCGCTCATCTGCTTGATATTCGCCAGCTGAGCCGTGTGACACCTGCCCGCTCATCCGCTTGATAATCGCCAACTGAGCAGCTCGACACCTGCCCGCTCATCTGCTTGATAATCGCCAGCTGAGCCACGTGACACCTGCCCGATCATCTCCTTGATAATCGCCAGCTGAGCCGGGCGAACCCTGCCCGCTCATCTGCTTGATAATCGCCAACTGAGTCGCTCGACACCTTCCCGCTCATCTGCTTGATAATCGCCAGCTGAGCCATAGGACACCTGCCCGCTCATCTGCTTGATATTCGTCAGCTGAGCCGTGTGACACCTGCCCGCTCATCCGCTTGATAATCGCCAACTGAGCCGCTCGACACCTGATTGCTCCTCTGCTTGATAATCGCCACCTGAGCCCCACGACACCTGCCGCTCATCTGCTTGATAATCGCCAACTGAGCCCCGTGACACCTGCCCGCTCATCTGCTTGATAATCGCCAGCTGAGCCCCGCGACATCTTCCCGCTCATCTGCTTGATAATCGCCAGCTGAGCCACGTGACACCTGCCCGATCATCTGCTTGATAATCGCCAGCTGAGCCAGGCGAACCCTGCCCGCTCATCTGCTTGATAATCGCCAACTGAGTCCCTCGACACCTTCCCGCTCATCTGCTTGATAATCGCCAGCTGAGCCGTAGGACACCTGCCCGCTCATCTGCTTGATATTCGCCAGCTGAGCCGTGTGACACCTGCCCGCTCATCCGCTTGATAATCGCCAACTGAGCCGCTCGACACCTGATTGCTCCTCTGCTTGATAATCGCCAGCTGAGCCCCACGACACCTGCCGCTCATCTGCTTGATAATCGCCAACTGAGCCCCGTGACACCTGCCCGCTCATCTGCTTGATAATCGCCAGCTGAGCCCCGCGACATTTTCCCGCTCATCTGCTTGATAATCGCCAGCTGTGACCCGCGACACCTACCCGCTCATCGGCTTAATAATGGCCAGCTGAGTCGAGTGAAACCTGCCCGCTCATCTGCTTGATAATCGCCAACTGAGCCGCTCGACACCTTCCCGCTCATCTGCTTGATAATCGCCAGGTGAGCCCCTCGAAACCTGCCCTCTCATCTGCTTGATAATCGCCAGCTGAGCGACGTGACACCTTCCCGTTCTTCTGCTTGATAATCGCTATCTGAGCCGTGTGACACCTGCCCGATCATCTGCTTGATAATCGCCAGCTGAGCCACTCGACACCTGCCTGCTCATCTGCTTGATAATCGCCAGCTGAGCCTCGCGACACCTGCCCGATCATGTGCTTGATAATCGCCAGCTGAGCCGTGTGACACCTGCCCGCTCATCTGCTTGATAATCGCCAGCTGAGCCGCGCGACAGCTGCCTGCTCATCTGCTTGATAATCGGCAGCTGAGTCGCGAGACACGTGCCTGCTCATCTGCTTGATAATCGCCATCTGAGCCTTGTGACACCTGCCCGATCATCTGCTTGATAATGGCCAGCTGAGCGACGCGACAGCTTCCCGCTCATCAGCCTGATAATCGCCATCTGAGCCTTGTGACACCCGCCCGATCATCTGCTTGATAATAGCGAAATGAGCCACGTGACACCTGCCTGCTCATCTGCTTGATAATCGCCAGCTGAGTCGCATGACACCTGCCCGATCATCTGCTTGATAATCGCCAGCTGAGCCGGGCGAACCCTGCCCGCTCCTCTGCTTGATAATCGCCAGGTGAGCCGGGCGAACCCTGCTCGCTCCTCTGCTTGATAATCGCCAGCTGAGCCGGGCGAACCCTGCCCGCTCATCCGCTTGATAATCGCCATCTGAGCCGTGTGACGCTTGCCCGATCATCTGCTTGATAATCGCCAGCTGAGCCACGTTACACCTGCCCGATCATCTGCTTGATAATCGCCAGCTGAGCCGGGCGAACCCTGCCCGCTCCTCTGCTTGATAATCGCCAGCTGAGCCGGGCGAACCCTGCCCGCTCATCTGCTTGATAATCGCCATCAGAGCCGTGTGACGCTTGCCCGATCATCTGCTTGATAATCGCCAGCTGAGCCGGGCGAACCCTGCCCGCTCCTCTGCTTGATAATCGCCAGCTGAGCCCCGCGACACCTGCCTGCTCATCTGTTTGATAATCGCCAGCTGAGCCCCGCGACACCTGCCCGCTCACCTGCTTGGTGATCGCCAGAGGAGCCGTGTGTCACCTGCCCGATCATCTGCTTGATAATCGCCAGCTGAGACACGCGACACCTTCCCGCTCATCTGCTTGATAATCGCCATCTGAGCCGTGTGACACCTGCCCGATCATCTGCTTGATAATCGGCAGCAGAGTCCCTCGACACCTGCCCGCTCATCTGCTTGATAATCGCCAGCTGAGCCGGGCGAACCCTGCCCGCTCATCTGATTGATAATCGCCATCTGAGCCGTGTGACGCTTGCCCGATCATCTGCTTGATAATCGCCAGCTGAGCCGCGCGACACCTGCCCGCTCATCTGCTTGATAATCGCCATCTGAGCCGTGTGACACCTGCCCGATCATCTGCTTGATAATCTCGAAATGATCCACGTGACACCTGCCCGATCATCTGCTTGATAATCGCCAGCTGAGCCGGGCGAACCCTGCCCCCTCCTCTGCTTGATAATCGCCAGCTGAGCCCCGAGACACCTGCCCGGTCACCTGCTTGGTGATCGCCAGCTGAGCCGTGTGTCACCTGCCCGATCATCTGCTTGATAATCGCCATCTGAGCCGTGTGACGCTTGCCCGATCATCTGCTTGATAATCGCCAGCTGAGCCACGTGACACCTGCCCGATCATCTGCTTGATAATCGCCAGCTGAGCGACGCGACAGCTTCCCGCTCATCAGCTTGATAATCGCCATCTGAGCCTTGTGACACCCGCCCGATCATCTGCTTGATAATCGCCAGCTGAGCGACGTGACACCTTCCCATTCTTCTGCTTGATAATCGCCATCTGAGCCTTGTGACACCTGCCCGATCATCTGCTTGATAATCGCCAGCTGAGCCGTGTGACACCTGCCCGCTCATCTGCTTGATAATCGCCAGCTGAGCCGCGCGACACCTTCCCGCTCATCTGCTTGATAATCACCCTCTGAGCCGTGTGACACCTGCCCGATCATCTGCTTGATAATCTCGAAATGAGCCACGTGACACCTGCCCGCTCATCTGCTTGATAATCGCCAGCTGAGCCGGGCGAACCCTGCCCGCTCCTCTGCTTGATAATCGCCAGCTGAGCCCCGCGACACCTGCCCGCTCATCTGTTTGATAATCGCCAGCTGAGCCCCGCGACACCTGCCCGCTCACCTGCTTGGTGATCGCCAGCTGAGCCGTGTGTCACCTGCCCGATCATCTGCTTGATAATCGCCAGCTGAGACACGCGACACCTTCCCGCTCATCTGCTTGATAATCGCCATCTGAGCCGTGTGACACCTGCCCGATCATCTGCTTGATAATCGGCAGCAGAGTCCCTCGACACCTGCCCGCTCATCTGCTTGATAATCGCCAGCTGAGCCGGGCGAACCCTGCCCGCTCATCTGATTGATAATCGCCATCTGAGCCGTGTGACGCTTGCCCTATCATCTGCTTGATAATCGCCAGCTGAGCCACGTGACACCTGCCCGATCATCTGCTTGATAATCGCCAGCTGAGCCGGCCGAACCCTGCCCGCTCCTCTGCTCTATAATCGCCAGGTGAGCGACGTGACACCTTCTCGTTCTTCAGCTTGATAATCGCTATCTGAGCCGTGTGACACCTGCCCGATCATCTGCTTGATAATCGCCAGCTGAGCCACTCGACACCTGCCTGCTCATCTGCTTGATAATCGCCAGCTGAGCCTCGCGACACCTGCCCGATCATCTGCTTGATAATCGCCAGCTGAGCCTCGCGACACCTGCCCGATCATCTTCTTGATAATCGCCAGCTGAGCCGTGTGACACCTGCCGCTCATCTGCTTGATAATCGCCAGCTGAGCCCCGCGACACCTGCCCGCTCATCTGCTTGATAATCGCCAGCTGAGCGACGTGACACCTGCCCGCTCATCTGCTTGATAATCGCCAGCTGAGCCGTGTGACACCTGCCCGATCATCTGCTTGATAATCGCCAGCTGAGCCTCGACACCTGCCCGCTCATCTGCTTGATAATCGCCAGCTGAGCCTCGCGACACCTGCCCGATCATCTGCTTGATAATCGCCAGCTGAGCCCGTGTGACACCTGCCCGCTCATCTGCTTGATAATCGCCAGCTGAGCCGCGCGACACCTGCCCGCTCATCTGCTTGATAATCGCCAGCTGAGCCGCGAGACACCTGCCGCTCATCTGCTTGATAATCGCCATCTGAGCCTTGTGACACCTGCCCGATCATCTGCTTGATAATCGCCAGCTGAGCCACGCGACACCTGCCCGCTCATCTGCTTGATAATCGCCAGCTGAGCCGCGCGACACCTGCCCGATCATCTGCTTGATAATCGCCAGCTGAGCCGGTGACACCTGCCCGCTCATCTGCTTGATAATCGCCAGCTGAGCCGCGTGACACCTGCCCGATCATCTGCTTGATAATCGCCAGCTGAGCCGGCGACACCTGCCCGCTCATCTGCTTGATAATCGCCAGCTGAGCCGGGCGACACCTGCCGCTCTGCTTGATAATCGCCAGCTGAGCCGTGCGAACCCTGCCCGCTCATCTGCTTGATAATCGCCAGCTGAGCCGTGCGACACCTGCCCGCTCATCTGCTTGATAATCGCCAGCTGAGCCTGTGACACCTGCCCGATCATCTGCTTGATAATCGCCAGCTGAGCCACGTGACACCTGCCCGATCATCTGCTTGATAATCGCCAGCTGAGCCGGGTGAACCCTGCCCGCTCATCTGCTTGATAATCGCCAGCTGAGCCGTGCGACACCCTGCCCGCTCATCTGCTTGATAATCGCCAGCTGAGCCGGCACCCTGCCCGCTCATCTGCTTGATAATCGCCAGCTGAGCCGTGTGACACCTGCCCGCTCATCTGCTTGATAATCGCCAGCTGAGCCGGGCGAACCCTGCCCGCTCATCTGCTTGATAATCGCCAGCTGAGCCGTGTGACACTTGCCCGATCATCTGCTTGATAATCGCCAGCTGAGCCACGTGACACCTGCCCGATCATCTGCTTGATAATCGCCAGCTGAGCCGGGCGAACCCTGCCCGCTCATCTGCTTGATAATCGCCAGCTGAGCCGTGTGACACTTGCCCGCCATCATCTGCTTGATAATCGCCAGCTGAGCCACGTGACACCTGCCCGATCATCTGCTTGATAATCGCCAGCTGAGCCGGCGACACCCTGCCCGCTCATCTGCTTGATAATCGCCAGCTGAGCCGCCGACACCTGCCCGCTCATCTGCTTGATAATCGCCAGCTGAGCCGTGACACCTGCCCGCTCATCTGCTTGATAATCGCCAGCTGAGCCGTGTGACACCTGCCCGCTCATCTGCTTGATAATCGCCAGCTGAGCCGTCGACACCTGCCCGCTCATCTGCTTGATAATCGCCAGCTGAGCCCCACGACACCTGCCCGCTCATCTGCTTGATAATCGCCAGCTGAGCCCCGTGACACCTGCCCGCTCATCTGCTTGATAATCGCCAGCTGAGCCGCGCGACACCTGCCCGCTCATCTGCTTGATAATCGCCAGCTGAGCCGTGTGACACCTGCCCGATCATCTGCTTGATAATCGCCAGCTGAGCCACGTGACACCTGCCCGCTCATCTGCTTGATAATCGCCAGCTGAGCCGCGCGACACCTGCCCGCTCATCTGCTTGATAATCGCCAGCTGAGCCGGGCGAACCCTGCCCGCTCATCTGCTTGATAATCGCCAGCTGAGCCGTGTGACACTTGCCCGATCATCTGCTTGATAATCGCCAGCTGAGCCACGTGACACCTGCCCGCTCATCTGCTTGATAATCGCCAGCTGAGCCGCTCGACACCTTCCGCTCATCTGCTTGATAATCGCCATCTGAGCCGTGTGACACCTGCCCGATCATCTGCTTGATAATCGCCAGCTGAGCCACGTGACACCTGCCCATCATCTGCTTGATAATCGCCAGCTGAGCCGGGCGAACCTGCCCGCTCATCTGCTTGATAATCGCCAGCTGAGCCCCGCGACACCTGCCCGCTCATCTGCTTGATAATCGCCAGCTGAGCCGTGTGACACCTGCCCGATCATCTGCTTGATAATCGCCAGCTGAGCCGTGTGACACTTGCCCGCTCATCTGCTTGATAATCGCCAGCTGAGCCACGTGACACCTGCCCGATCATCTGCTTGATAATCGCCAGCTGAGCCGACGCGACACCTGCCCGCTCATCTGCTTGATAATCGCCAGCTGAGCCGTGTGACACCCGCCCGATCATCTGCTTGATAATCGCCAGCTGAGCGACGTGACACCTGCCATTCATCTGCTTGATAATCGCCAGCTGAGCCTGTGACACCTGCCCGCTCATCTGCTTGATAATCGCCAGCTGAGCCGTGTGACACCTGCCCGCTCATCTGCTTGATAATCGCCAGCTGAGCCGCGCGACACCTGCCCGCTCATCTGCTTGATAATCGCCAGCTGAGCCGTGTGACACCTGCCCGATCATCTGCTTGATAATCGCCAGCTGAGCCGTGTGACACCTGCCCGCTCATCTGCTTGATAATCGCCAGCTGAGCCGGGCGACACCTGCCCGCTCATCTGCTTGATAATCGCCAGCTGAGCCGTGACACCTGCCCGATCATCTGCTTGATAATCGCCAGCTGAGCCACGTGACACCTGCCCGCTCATCTGCTTGATAATCGCCAGCTGAGCCGGGCGACACCTGCCCGCTCATCTGCTTGATAATCGCCAGCTGAGCCCCGCGACACCTGCCCGCTCATCTGCTTGATAATCGCCAGCTGAGCCCTGTGACACCTGCCCGCTCATCTGCTTGATAATCGCCAGCTGAGCCGTGTGACACCTGCCCGATCATCTGCTTGATAATCGCCAGCTGAGCCGGCGACACCTGCCCGCTCATCTGCTTGATAATCGCCAGCTGAGCCGTGTGACACCTGCCCGATCATCTGCTTGATAATCGCCAGCTGAGCCCTCGACACCTGCCCGCTCATCTGCTTGATAATCGCCAGCTGAGCCGGGCGAACCCTGCCCGCTCATCTGCTTGATAATCGCCAGCTGAGCCGTGTGACACGCCCGATCATCTGCTTGATAATCGCCAGCTGAGCCACGTGACACCTGCCCGCTCATCTGCTTGATAATCGCCAGCTGAGCCGGCGACACCTGCCCGCTCATCTGCTTGATAATCGCCAGCTGAGCCGTGACACCTGCCCGCTCATCTGCTTGATAATCGCCAGCTGAGCCGTGTGACACCTGCCCGCTCATCTGCTTGATAATCGCCAGCTGAGCCCCTCGACACCTGCCCGCTCATCTGCTTGATAATCGCCAGCTGAGCCCGCGACACCTGCCCGATCATCTGCTTGATAATCGCCAGCTGAGCCTGCGACACCTGCCCGCTCATCTGCTTGATAATCGCCAGCTGAGCCGTGTGACACCTGCCCGCTCATCTGCTTGATAATCGCCAGCTGAGCCTGTGACACCTGCCCGCTCATCTGCTTGATAATCGCCAGCTGAGCCGTGTGACACCTGCCCGCTCATCTGCTTGATAATCGCCAGCTGAGCCGCGCGACACCTGCCCGCTCATCTGCTTGATAATCGCCAGCTGAGCCGCACGACACCTGCCCGCTCATCTGCTTGATAATCGCCAGCTGAGCCGTGTGACACCTGCCCGATCATCTGCTTGATAATCGCCAGCTGAGCCCGCGACACCTGCCCGCTCATCTGCTTGATAATCGCCAGCTGAGCCTTGTGACACCTGCCCGCTCATCTGCTTGATAATCGCCAGCTGAGCCACGTGACACCTGCCCGCTCATCTGCTTGATAATCGCCAGCTGAGCCGCGTGACACCTGCCCGCTCATCTGCTTGATAATCGCCAGCTGAGCCGTGTGACACCTGCCCGCTCATCTGCTTGATAATCGCCAGCTGAGCCGGCGACACCTGCCCGCTCATCTGCTTGATAATCGCCAGCTGAGCCGCGTGACACCTGCCCGCTCATCTGCTTGATAATCGCCAGCTGAGCCGGTGCGACACCTGCCCGCTCATCTGCTTGATAATCGCCAGCTGAGCCCCGCGACACCTGCCCGCTCATCTGCTTGATAATCGCCAGCTGAGCCCCGCGACACCTGCCCGCTCATCTGCTTGATAATCGCCAGCTGAGCCGTGTGACACCTGCCCGATCATCTGCTTGATAATCGCCAGCTGAGCACGCGACACCTCCCGCTCATCTGCTTGATAATCGCCAGCTGAGCCGTGTGACACCTGCCCGATCATCTGCTTGATAATCGCCAGCTGAGCCCTCGACACCTGCCCGCTCATCTGCTTGATAATCGCCAGCTGAGCCGGGCGACACCTGCCCGCTCATCTGCTTGATAATCGCCAGCTGAGCCGTGTGACACCTGCCCGATCATCTGCTTGATAATCGCCAGCTGAGCCGCGTGACACCTGCCCGCTCATCTGCTTGATAATCGCCAGCTGAGCCGTGTGACACCTGCCCGATCATCTGCTTGATAATCGCCAGCTGAGCCACGTGACACCTGCCCGCTCATCTGCTTGATAATCGCCAGCTGAGCCGGTGACACCTGCCCGCTCATCTGCTTGATAATCGCCAGCTGAGCCCGCGACACCTGCCCGCTCATCTGCTTGATAATCGCCAGCTGAGCCGCGTGACACCTGCCCGATCATCTGCTTGATAATCGCCAGCTGAGCCGCGACACCTGCCCGCTCATCTGCTTGATAATCGCCAGCTGAGCCGTGTGACACCTGCCCGATCATCTGCTTGATAATCGCCAGCTGAGCCGTCGACACCTGCCCGCTCATCTGCTTGATAATCGCCAGCTGAGCCGGCGAACACCTGCCCGCTCATCTGCTTGATAATCGCCAGCTGAGCCGTGTGACACCTGCCCGATCATCTGCTTGATAATCGCCAGCTGAGCCGCGTGACACCTGCCCGCTCATCTGCTTGATAATCGCCAGCTGAGCCGTGTGACACCTGCCCGCTCATCTGCTTGATAATCGCCAGCTGAGCCACGTGACACCTGCCCGATCATCTGCTTGATAATCGCCAGCTGAGCCGGCGACACCTGCCCGCTCATCTGCTTGATAATCGCCAGCTGAGCCCGCGACACCTGCCCGCTCATCTGCTTGATAATCGCCAGCTGAGCCGTGTGACACCTGCCCGATCATCTGCTTGATAATCGCCAGCTGAGCCGTGTGACACTTGCCCGATCATCTGCTTGATAATCGCCAGCTGAGCCGCGTGACACCTGCCCGATCATCTGCTTGATAATCGCCAGCTGAGCGACGCGACACCTGCCCGCTCATCTGCTTGATAATCGCCATCTGAGCCTTGTGACACCTGCCCGATCATCTGCTTGATAATCGCCAGCTGAGCGACGTGACACCTGCCCCTCATCTGCTTGATAATCGCCAGCTGAGCCTGTGACACCTGCCCGATCATCTGCTTGATAATCGCCAGCTGAGCCGTGTGACACCTGCCCGCTCATCTGCTTGATAATCGCCAGCTGAGCCGCGCGACACCTGCCCGCTCATCTGCTTGATAATCGCCAGCTGAGCCGTGTGACACCTGCCCGATCATCTGCTTGATAATCGCCAGCTGAGCCACGTGACACCTGCCCGATCATCTGCTTGATAATCGCCAGCTGAGCCGGGCGAACCCTGCCCGCTCATCTGCTTGATAATCGCCAGCTGAGCCCGTGACACCTGCCCGCTCATCTGCTTGATAATCGCCAGCTGAGCCCCGCGACACCTGCCCGCTCATCTGCTTGATAATCGCCAGCTGAGCCGTGTGACACCTGCCCGATCATCTGCTTGATAATCGCCAGCTGAGCCGCGACACCTGCCCGCTCATCTGCTTGATAATCGCCAGCTGAGCCGTGACACCTGCCCGATCATCTGCTTGATAATCGCCAGCTGAGCCTTCGACACCTGCCCGCTCATCTGCTTGATAATCGCCAGCTGAGCCGGGCGAACCCTGCCCGCTCATCTGCTTGATAATCGCCATCTGAGCCGTGTGACGCTGCCCGATCATCTGCTTGATAATCGCCAGCTGAGCCACGTGACACCTGCCCGATCATCTGCTTGATAATCGCCAGCTGAGCCGGGCGAACCCTGCCCGCTCATCTGCTTGATAATCGCCAGCTGAGCCGGGCGACCCTGCCCGCTCATCTGCTTGATAATCGCCAGCTGAGCCGTGTGACACCTGCCCGATCATCTGCTTGATAATCGCCAGCTGAGCCACTCGACACCTGCCCGCTCATCTGCTTGATAATCGCCAGCTGAGCCTGGCGACACCTGCCCGCTCATCTGCTTGATAATCGCCAGCTGAGCCCGCGACACCTGCCCGATCATCTGCTTGATAATCGCCAGCTGAGCCGTGTGACACCTGCCCGCTCATCTGCTTGATAATCGCCAGCTGAGCCTCGTGACACCTGCCCGCTCATCTGCTTGATAATCGCCAGCTGAGCCGGGTGACACCTGCCCGCTCATCTGCTTGATAATCGCCAGCTGAGCCGCGTGACACCTGCCCGCTCATCTGCTTGATAATCGCCAGCTGAGCCTGTGACACCTGCCCGATCATCTGCTTGATAATCGCCAGCTGAGCGCGCGACACCTGCCCGCTCATCTGCTTGATAATCGCCAGCTGAGCCGTGACACCTGCCCGCTCATCTGCTTGATAATCGCCAGCTGAGCCACGTGACACCTGCCCGCTCATCTGCTTGATAATCGCCAGCTGAGCCGGTGACACCTGCCCGATCATCTGCTTGATAATCGCCAGCTGAGCCGGGCGACACCTGCCCGCTCATCTGCTTGATAATCGCCAGCTGAGCCGGGCGAACCCTGCCCGCTCATCTGCTTGATAATCGCCAGCTGAGCCGTGTGACACCTGCCCGATCATCTGCTTGATAATCGCCAGCTGAGCCACGTGACACCTGCCCGATCATCTGCTTGATAATCGCCAGCTGAGCCGGGCGAACCTGCCCGCTCATCTGCTTGATAATCGCCAGCTGAGCCGGTGACACCTGCCCGCTCATCTGCTTGATAATCGCCAGCTGAGCCGTGTGACACCTGCCCGCTCATCTGCTTGATAATCGCCAGCTGAGCCACGTGACACCTGCCCGCTCATCTGCTTGATAATCGCCAGCTGAGCCGCGACACCTGCCCGCTCATCTGCTTGATAATCGCCAGCTGAGCCGTGTGACACCTGCCCGCTCATCTGCTTGATAATCGCCAGCTGAGCCACGTGACACCTGCCCGCTCATCTGCTTGATAATCGCCAGCTGAGCCGTGTGACACCTGCCCGCTCATCTGCTTGATAATCGCCAGCTGAGCCTTGTGACACCTGCCCGATCATCTGCTTGATAATCGCCAGCTGAGCCGGGCGACACCTGCCCGCTCATCTGCTTGATAATCGCCAGCTGAGCCGTGTGACACCTGCCCGCTCATCTGCTTGATAATCGCCAGCTGAGCCGTGACACCTGCCCGCTCATCTGCTTGATAATCGCCAGCTGAGCCGGGACACCCTGCCCGCTCATCTGCTTGATAATCGCCAGCTGAGCCCGCGAGACACCTGCCCGCTCATCTGCTTGATAATCGCCAGCTGAGCCCCGTGACACCTGCCCGCTCATCTGCTTGATAATCGCCAGCTGAGCCGTGTGACACCTGCCCGCTCATCTGCTTGATAATCGCCAGCTGAGCCCGTGACACCTGCCCGCTCATCTGCTTGATAATCGCCAGCTGAGCCGGGCGACACCTGCCCGCTCATCTGCTTGATAATCGCCAGCTGAGCCGTGTGACACCCTGCCCGCTCATCTGCTTGATAATCGCCAGCTGAGCCACGTGACACCTGCCCGCTCATCTGCTTGATAATCGCCAGCTGAGCGACGCGACACCTGCCCGCTCATCTGCTTGATAATCGCCAGCTGAGCCGTGTGACACCTGCCCGATCATCTGCTTGATAATCGCCAGCTGAGCCGTGACACCTGCCCGCTCATCTGCTTGATAATCGCCAGCTGAGCCTTGTGACACCTGCCCGCTCATCTGCTTGATAATCGCCAGCTGAGCCCGTGACACCTGCCCGCTCATCTGCTTGATAATCGCCAGCTGAGCCTTGTGACACCTGCCCGATCATCTGCTTGATAATCGCCAGCTGAGCCGTGACACCTGCCCGCTCATCTGCTTGATAATCGCCAGCTGAGCCGCGCGACACCTGCCCGCTCATCTGCTTGATAATCGCCAGCTGAGCCGTGTGACACCTGCCCGCTCATCTGCTTGATAATCGCCAGCTGAGCCACGTGACACCTGCCCGCTCATCTGCTTGATAATCGCCAGCTGAGCCGTGGACACCTGCCCGCTCATCTGCTTGATAATCGCCAGCTGAGCCGTGACACCTGCCCGCTCATCTGCTTGATAATCGCCAGCTGAGCCCCGTGACACCTGCCCGCTCATCTGCTTGATAATCGCCAGCTGAGCCGTGTGACACCTGCCCGATCATCTGCTTGATAATCGCCAGCTGAGCCACGTGACACCTGCCCGCTCATCTGCTTGATAATCGCCAGCTGAGCCGTGTGACACCTGCCCGCTCATCTGCTTGATAATCGCCAGCTGAGCCGCGCGACACCTGCCCGCTCATCTGCTTGATAATCGCCAGCTGAGCCGTGTGACACCTGCCCGATCATCTGCTTGATAATCGCCAGCTGAGCGACGTGACACCTGCCCGATCATCTGCTTGATAATCGCCAGCTGAGCCGTGTGACACCTGCCCGATCATCTGCTTGATAATCGCCAGCTGAGCCACGTGACACCTGCCCGCTCATCTGCTTGATAATCGCCAGCTGAGCCGCGTGACACCTGCCCGCTCATCTGCTTGATAATCGCCAGCTGAGCCGCGTGACACCTGCCCGCTCATCTGCTTGATAATCGCCAGCTGAGCCGTGTGACACCTGCCCGATCATCTGCTTGATAATCGCCAGCTGAGCCACGCGACACCTGCCCGCTCATCTGCTTGATAATCGCCAGCTGAGCCGCGCGACACCTGCCCGCTCATCTGCTTGATAATCGCCAGCTGAGCCTCGTGACACCTGCCCGCTCATCTGCTTGATAATCGCCAGCTGAGCCGTGTGACACCTGCCCGCTCATCTGCTTGATAATCGCCAGCTGAGCCGCGCGACACCTGCCCGCTCATCTGCTTGATAATCGCCAGCTGAGCCGTGTGACACCTGCCCGCTCATCTGCTTGATAATCGCCAGCTGAGCCGGCGACACCTGCCCGCTCATCTGCTTGATAATCGCCAGCTGAGCCGCGCGACACCTGCCCGCTCATCTGCTTGATAATCGCCAGCTGAGCCTTGTGACACCTGCCCGATCATCTGCTTGATAATCGCCAGCTGAGCCACTGTGACACCTGCCCGATCATCTGCTTGATAATCGCCAGCTGAGCCTCGTGACACCTGCCCGCTCATCTGCTTGATAATCGCCAGCTGAGCCCTCGACACCTGCCCGCTCATCTGCTTGATAATCGCCAGCTGAGCGACGTGACACCTGCCCGTTCATCTGCTTGATAATCGCCAGCTGAGCCGTGTGACACCTGCCCGATCATCTGCTTGATAATCGCCAGCTGAGCCACGCGACACCTGCCCGCTCATCTGCTTGATAATCGCCAGCTGAGCCGCTCGACACCTGCCCGCTCATCTGCTTGATAATCGCCAGCTGAGCCGCGTGACACCTGCCCGCTCATCTGCTTGATAATCGCCAGCTGAGCCGCGTGACACCTGCCCGCTCATCTGCTTGATAATCGCCAGCTGAGCCGTGTGACACCTGCCCGATCATCTGCTTGATAATCGCCAGCTGAGCGACGCGACACCTGCCCGCTCATCTGCTTGATAATCGCCAGCTGAGCCTTGTGACACCTGCCCGCTCATCTGCTTGATAATCGCCAGCTGAGCCCCGTGACACCTGCCCGCTCATCTGCTTGATAATCGCCAGCTGAGCCTCGTGACACCTGCCCGCTCATCTGCTTGATAATCGCCAGCTGAGCCGCGTGACACCTGCCCGCTCATCTGCTTGATAATCGCCAGCTGAGCCGCGACACCTGCCCGCTCATCTGCTTGATAATCGCCAGCTGAGCCGTGTGACACCTGCCCGATCATCTGCTTGATAATCGCCAGCTGAGCGACGCGACACCTGCCCGCTCATCTGCTTGATAATCGCCAGCTGAGCCGTGTGACACCTGCCCGATCATCTGCTTGATAATCGCCAGCTGAGCCACGTGACACCTGCCCGCTCATCTGCTTGATAATCGCCAGCTGAGCCGCGTGACACCTGCCCGATCATCTGCTTGATAATCGCCAGCTGAGCCGGGTGACACCTGCCCGCTCATCTGCTTGATAATCGCCAGCTGAGCCGGGCGACACCCTGCCCGCTCATCTGCTTGATAATCGCCAGCTGAGCCGGGCGAACCCTGCCCGCTCATCTGCTTGATAATCGCCAGCTGAGCCGTGTGACACCTGCCCGATCATCTGCTTGATAATCGCCAGCTGAGCCGGGTGACACCTGCCCGCTCATCTGCTTGATAATCGCCAGCTGAGCCCGTGACACCTGCCCGCTCATCTGCTTGATAATCGCCAGCTGAGCCGTGCGACACCTGCCCGCTCATCTGCTTGATAATCGCCAGCTGAGCCGTGTGACACCTGCCCGATCATCTGCTTGATAATCGCCAGCTGAGCCACGTGACACCTGCCCGCTCATCTGCTTGATAATCGCCAGCTGAGCCGGCGACACCTGCCCGCTCATCTGCTTGATAATCGCCAGCTGAGCCGCGACACCTGCCCGCTCATCTGCTTGATAATCGCCAGCTGAGCCGTGTGACACCTGCCCGATCATCTGCTTGATAATCGCCAGCTGAGCCCTCGACACCTGCCCGCTCATCTGCTTGATAATCGCCAGCTGAGCCGGGCGACACCTGCCCGCTCATCTGCTTGATAATCGCCAGCTGAGCCGTGTGACACCTGCCCGATCATCTGCTTGATAATCGCCAGCTGAGCCGCGCGACACCTGCCCGCTCATCTGCTTGATAATCGCCAGCTGAGCCGTGTGACACCTGCCCGCTCATCTGCTTGATAATCGCCAGCTGAGCCACGTGACACCTGCCCGATCATCTGCTTGATAATCGCCAGCTGAGCCGTGCGACACCTGCCCGCTCATCTGCTTGATAATCGCCAGCTGAGCCCCGCGACACCTGCCCGCTCATCTGCTTGATAATCGCCAGCTGAGCCGTGTGACACCTGCCCGCTCATCTGCTTGATAATCGCCAGCTGAGCCGTGTGACACCTGCCCGATCATCTGCTTGATAATCGCCAGCTGAGCCACGTGACACCTGCCCGATCATCTGCTTGATAATCGCCAGCTGAGCCGTGCGACACCTGCCCGCTCATCTGCTTGATAATCGCCAGCTGAGCCGTGTGACACCTGCCCGATCATCTGCTTGATAATCGCCAGCTGAGCGACGTGACACCTGCCCATTCATCTGCTTGATAATCGCCATCTGAGCCTTGTGACACCTGCCCGATCATCTGCTTGATAATCGCCAGCTGAGCCGTGTGACACCTGCCCGCTCATCTGCTTGATAATCGCCAGCTGAGCCGCGCGACACCTGCCCGCTCATCTGCTTGATAATCGCCAGCTGAGCCGTGTGACACCTGCCCGATCATCTGCTTGATAATCGCCAGCTGAGCCACGTGACACCTGCCCGCTCATCTGCTTGATAATCGCCAGCTGAGCCGGGCGAACCCTGCCCGCTCATCTGCTTGATAATCGCCAGCTGAGCCCCGCGACACCTGCCCGCTCATCTGCTTGATAATCGCCAGCTGAGCCCCGCGACACCTGCCCGCTCATCTGCTTGATAATCGCCAGCTGAGCCGTGTGACACCTGCCCGATCATCTGCTTGATAATCGCCAGCTGAGCCACGCGACACCTCCCGCTCATCTGCTTGATAATCGCCATCTGAGCCGTGTGACACCTGCCCGATCATCTGCTTGATAATCGCCAGCTGAGCCCTCGACACCTGCCCGCTCATCTGCTTGATAATCGCCAGCTGAGCCGGGCGAACCCTGCCCGCTCATCTGCTTGATAATCGCCATCTGAGCCGTGTGACACCTGCCCGATCATCTGCTTGATAATCGCCAGCTGAGCCACGTGACACCTGCCCGATCATCTGCTTGATAATCGCCAGCTGAGCCGGCGACACCTGCCCGCTCATCTGCTTGATAATCGCCAGCTGAGCGACGTGACACCTGCCCGCTCATCTGCTTGATAATCGCCAGCTGAGCCGTGTGACACCTGCCCGATCATCTGCTTGATAATCGCCAGCTGAGCCACTCGACACCTGCCCGCTCATCTGCTTGATAATCGCCAGCTGAGCCTCGCGACACCTGCCCGATCATCTGCTTGATAATCGCCAGCTGAGCCTCGCGACACCTGCCCGATCATCTGCTTGATAATCGCCAGCTGAGCCGTGTGACACCTGCCCGCTCATCTGCTTGATAATCGCCAGCTGAGCCCGCGACACCTGCCCGCTCATCTGCTTGATAATCGCCAGCTGAGCCGTGTGACACCTGCCCGCTCATCTGCTTGATAATCGCCAGCTGAGCCGCGCGACACCTGCCCGCTCATCTGCTTGATAATCGCCAGCTGAGCCGTGTGACACCTGCCCGCTCATCTGCTTGATAATCGCCAGCTGAGCCGTGTGACACCTGCCCGATCATCTGCTTGATAATCGCCAGCTGAGCGACGCGACACCTGCCCGCTCATCTGCTTGATAATCGCCAGCTGAGCCTTGTGACACCTGCCCGATCATCTGCTTGATAATCGCCAGCTGAGCCACGTGACACCTGCCCGCTCATCTGCTTGATAATCGCCAGCTGAGCCGCGTGACACCTGCCCGCTCATCTGCTTGATAATCGCCAGCTGAGCCGGCGACACCTGCCCGCTCATCTGCTTGATAATCGCCAGCTGAGCCGTGACACCTGCCCGCTCATCTGCTTGATAATCGCCAGCTGAGCCGTGTGACACCTGCCCGATCATCTGCTTGATAATCGCCAGCTGAGCCGGGCGACACCCTGCCCGCTCATCTGCTTGATAATCGCCAGCTGAGCCCCGTGACACCTGCCCGCTCATCTGCTTGATAATCGCCAGCTGAGCCCGCGACACCTGCCCGCTCATCTGCTTGATAATCGCCAGCTGAGCCGTGTGACACCTGCCCGATCATCTGCTTGATAATCGCCAGCTGAGCCACGCGACACCTGCCCGCTCATCTGCTTGATAATCGCCAGCTGAGCCGTGTGACACCTGCCCGATCATCTGCTTGATAATCGCCAGCTGAGCCCGCGACACCTGCCCGCTCATCTGCTTGATAATCGCCAGCTGAGCCGGGCGACACCTGCCCGCTCATCTGCTTGATAATCGCCAGCTGAGCCGTGTGACACCTGCCCGATCATCTGCTTGATAATCGCCAGCTGAGCCACGTGACACCTGCCCGCTCATCTGCTTGATAATCGCCAGCTGAGCCGGGCGACACCTGCCCGCTCATCTGCTTGATAATCGCCAGCTGAGCCGTGGACACCTGCCCGCTCATCTGCTTGATAATCGCCAGCTGAGCCGTGTGACACCTGCCCGCTCATCTGCTTGATAATCGCCAGCTGAGCCCGCGACACCTGCCCGCTCATCTGCTTGATAATCGCCAGCTGAGCCCCGTGACACCTGCCCGCTCATCTGCTTGATAATCGCCAGCTGAGCCCCGTGACACCTGCCCGCTCATCTGCTTGATAATCGCCAGCTGAGCCACGTGACACCTGCCCGATCATCTGCTTGATAATCGCCAGCTGAGCCGGCGACACCTGCCCGCTCATCTGCTTGATAATCGCCAGCTGAGCCGCTCGACACCTGCCCGCTCATCTGCTTGATAATCGCCAGCTGAGCCGTGGACACCTGCCCGCTCATCTGCTTGATAATCGCCAGCTGAGCCGTGTGACACCTGCCCGCTCATCTGCTTGATAATCGCCAGCTGAGCCGCGCGACACCTGCCCGCTCATCTGCTTGATAATCGCCAGCTGAGCCGCGTGACACCTGCCCGCTCATCTGCTTGATAATCGCCAGCTGAGCCCCGTGACACCTGCCCGATCATCTGCTTGATAATCGCCAGCTGAGCCGGTGACACCTGCCCGCTCATCTGCTTGATAATCGCCAGCTGAGCCGTCGACACCTGCCCGCTCATCTGCTTGATAATCGCCAGCTGAGCCGGGCGACACCTGCCCGCTCATCTGCTTGATAATCGCCAGCTGAGCCGTGTGACACCTGCCCGATCATCTGCTTGATAATCGCCAGCTGAGCCACGTGACACCTGCCCGATCATCTGCTTGATAATCGCCAGCTGAGCCGGCGACACCTGCCCGCTCATCTGCTTGATAATCGCCAGCTGAGCCGTGTGACACCTGCCCGATCATCTGCTTGATAATCGCCAGCTGAGCCGGGTGACACCTGCCCGCTCATCTGCTTGATAATCGCCAGCTGAGCCCGCGACACCTGCCCGCTCATCTGCTTGATAATCGCCAGCTGAGCCGTGTGACACCTGCCCGCTCATCTGCTTGATAATCGCCAGCTGAGCCGTGTGACACCTGCCCGATCATCTGCTTGATAATCGCCAGCTGAGCCACGTGACACCTGCCCGATCATCTGCTTGATAATCGCCAGCTGAGCGACGCGACACCTGCCCGCTCATCTGCTTGATAATCGCCAGCTGAGCCGTGTGACACCTGCCCGATCATCTGCTTGATAATCGCCAGCTGAGCGACGTGACACCTGCCCGCTCATCTGCTTGATAATCGCCAGCTGAGCCGTGTGACACCTGCCCGATCATCTGCTTGATAATCGCCAGCTGAGCCGTGTGACACCTGCCCGCTCATCTGCTTGATAATCGCCAGCTGAGCCGTGTGACACCTGCCCGATCATCTGCTTGATAATCGCCAGCTGAGCCACGTGACACCTGCCCGCTCATCTGCTTGATAATCGCCAGCTGAGCCGCGCGACACCTGCCCGCTCATCTGCTTGATAATCGCCAGCTGAGCCGTGTGACACCTGCCCGATCATCTGCTTGATAATCGCCAGCTGAGCCACGTGACACCTGCCCGATCATCTGCTTGATAATCGCCAGCTGAGCCGGCGACACCTGCCCGCTCATCTGCTTGATAATCGCCAGCTGAGCCCCGCGACACCTGCCCGCTCATCTGCTTGATAATCGCCAGCTGAGCCCCGCGACACCTGCCCGCTCATCTGCTTGATAATCGCCAGCTGAGCCGTGTGACACCTGCCCGATCATCTGCTTGATAATCGCCAGCTGAGCCACGCGACACCTGCCCGCTCATCTGCTTGATAATCGCCAGCTGAGCCTCGCGACACCTGCCCGATCATCTGCTTGATAATCGCCAGCTGAGCCCCGCGACACCTGCCCGCTCATCTGCTTGATAATCGCCAGCTGAGCGACGTGACACCTGCCCGCTCATCTGCTTGATAATCGCCAGCTGAGCCGTGTGACACCTGCCCGCTCATCTGCTTGATAATCGCCAGCTGAGCCACGCGACACCTGCCCGCTCATCTGCTTGATAATCGCCAGCTGAGCCTCGCGACACCTGCCCGCTCATCTGCTTGATAATCGCCAGCTGAGCCGTGCGACACCTGCCCGCTCATCTGCTTGATAATCGCCAGCTGAGCCGCGTGACACCTGCCCGCTCATCTGCTTGATAATCGCCAGCTGAGCCTTGTGACACCTGCCCGATCATCTGCTTGATAATCGCCAGCTGAGCGACGCGACACCTGCCCGCTCATCTGCTTGATAATCGCCAGCTGAGCCTTGTGACACCTGCCCGATCATCTGCTTGATAATCGCCAGCTGAGCCACGTGACACCTGCCCGCTCATCTGCTTGATAATCGCCAGCTGAGCCGCGTGACACCTGCCCGCTCATCTGCTTGATAATCGCCAGCTGAGCCGTGTGACACCTGCCCGCTCATCTGCTTGATAATCGCCAGCTGAGCCACGTGACACCTGCCCGATCATCTGCTTGATAATCGCCAGCTGAGCCGGGCGACACCTGCCCGCTCATCTGCTTGATAATCGCCAGCTGAGCCCGCGACACCTGCCCGCTCATCTGCTTGATAATCGCCAGCTGAGCCGCGTGACACCTGCCCGCTCATCTGCTTGATAATCGCCAGCTGAGCCGTGTGACACCTGCCCGATCATCTGCTTGATAATCGCCAGCTGAGCCACGCGACACCTGCCCGCTCATCTGCTTGATAATCGCCAGCTGAGCCCGCGACACCTGCCCGCTCATCTGCTTGATAATCGCCAGCTGAGCCCGCGAACCCTGCCCGCTCATCTGCTTGATAATCGCCAGCTGAGCGACGTGACACCTGCCCGCTCATCTGCTTGATAATCGCCAGCTGAGCCGTGTGACACCTGCCCGATCATCTGCTTGATAATCGCCAGCTGAGCCACGCGACACCTGCCCGCTCATCTGCTTGATAATCGCCAGCTGAGCCGCGTGACACCTGCCCGCTCATCTGCTTGATAATCGCCAGCTGAGCCGTGCGAACACCTGCCCGCTCATCTGCTTGATAATCGCCAGCTGAGCCGTGGACACCTGCCCGCTCATCTGCTTGATAATCGCCAGCTGAGCCGTGTGACACCTGCCCGCTCATCTGCTTGATAATCGCCAGCTGAGCCCCGCGACACCTGCCCGCTCATCTGCTTGATAATCGCCAGCTGAGCCCCGTGACACCTGCCCGCTCATCTGCTTGATAATCGCCAGCTGAGCCCCGCGACACCTGCCCGCTCATCTGCTTGATAATCGCCAGCTGAGCCACGTGACACCTGCCCGATCATCTGCTTGATAATCGCCAGCTGAGCCGGGCGACCCTGCCCGCTCATCTGCTTGATAATCGCCAGCTGAGCCGCTCGACACCTGCCCGCTCATCTGCTTGATAATCGCCAGCTGAGCCGCGTGACACCTGCCCGCTCATCTGCTTGATAATCGCCAGCTGAGCCGTGTGACACCTGCCCGCTCATCTGCTTGATAATCGCCAGCTGAGCCGCTCGACACCTGCCCGCTCATCTGCTTGATAATCGCCAGCTGAGCCCGCGACACCTGCCCGCTCATCTGCTTGATAATCGCCAGCTGAGCCCCGTGACACCTGCCCGCTCATCTGCTTGATAATCGCCAGCTGAGCCGGTGACACCTGCCCGCTCATCTGCTTGATAATCGCCAGCTGAGCCGCGCGACACCTGCCCGCTCATCTGCTTGATAATCGCCAGCTGAGCCGGGCGACACCTGCCCGCTCATCTGCTTGATAATCGCCAGCTGAGCCGTGTGACACCTGCCCGATCATCTGCTTGATAATCGCCAGCTGAGCCACGTGACACCTGCCCGCTCATCTGCTTGATAATCGCCAGCTGAGCCGGGACACCCTGCCCGCTCATCTGCTTGATAATCGCCAGCTGAGCCGTGTGACACCTGCCCGCTCATCTGCTTGATAATCGCCAGCTGAGCCGGTGACACCTGCCCGCTCATCTGCTTGATAATCGCCAGCTGAGCCCCGTGACACCTGCCCGCTCATCTGCTTGATAATCGCCAGCTGAGCCGTGTGACACCTGCCCGCTCATCTGCTTGATAATCGCCAGCTGAGCCGTGTGACACTTGCCCGCTCATCTGCTTGATAATCGCCAGCTGAGCCACGTGACACCTGCCCGCTCATCTGCTTGATAATCGCCAGCTGAGCGCGCGACACCTGCCCGCTCATCTGCTTGATAATCGCCAGCTGAGCCTTGTGACACCTGCCCGATCATCTGCTTGATAATCGCCAGCTGAGCGACGTGACACCTGCCCGCTCATCTGCTTGATAATCGCCAGCTGAGCCGTGTGACACCTGCCCGATCATCTGCTTGATAATCGCCAGCTGAGCCGTGACACCTGCCCGCTCATCTGCTTGATAATCGCCAGCTGAGCCGTGTGACACCTGCCCGATCATCTGCTTGATAATCGCCAGCTGAGCCGTGTGACACCTGCCCGCTCATCTGCTTGATAATCGCCAGCTGAGCCGCGCGACACCTGCCCGCTCATCTGCTTGATAATCGCCAGCTGAGCCGTGTGACACCTGCCCGATCATCTGCTTGATAATCGCCAGCTGAGCCACGTGACACCTGCCCGATCATCTGCTTGATAATCGCCAGCTGAGCCGGCGACACCTGCCCGCTCATCTGCTTGATAATCGCCAGCTGAGCCCCGCGACACCTGCCCGCTCATCTGCTTGATAATCGCCAGCTGAGCCCCGCGACACCTGCCCGCTCATCTGCTTGATAATCGCCAGCTGAGCCGTGTGACACCTGCCCGATCATCTGCTTGATAATCGCCAGCTGAGCCACGCGACACCTGCCCGCTCATCTGCTTGATAATCGCCAGCTGAGCCTCGCGACACCTGCCCGCTCATCTGCTTGATAATCGCCAGCTGAGCCCTCGACACCTGCCCGCTCATCTGCTTGATAATCGCCAGCTGAGCGACGTGACACCTGCCCGCTCATCTGCTTGATAATCGCCAGCTGAGCCGTGTGACACCTGCCCGATCATCTGCTTGATAATCGCCAGCTGAGCCACTCGACACCTGCCCGCTCATCTGCTTGATAATCGCCAGCTGAGCCTCGCGACACCTGCCCGCTCATCTGCTTGATAATCGCCAGCTGAGCCGCGTGACACCTGCCCGCTCATCTGCTTGATAATCGCCAGCTGAGCCGCGTGACACCTGCCCGCTCATCTGCTTGATAATCGCCAGCTGAGCCTTGTGACACCTGCCCGATCATCTGCTTGATAATCGCCAGCTGAGCGACGCGACACCTGCCCGCTCATCTGCTTGATAATCGCCAGCTGAGCCGTGTGACACCTGCCCGATCATCTGCTTGATAATCGCCAGCTGAGCCACGTGACACCTGCCCGCTCATCTGCTTGATAATCGCCAGCTGAGCCGCGTGACACCTGCCCGCTCATCTGCTTGATAATCGCCAGCTGAGCCGTGTGACACCTGCCCGATCATCTGCTTGATAATCGCCAGCTGAGCCACGTGACACCTGCCCGATCATCTGCTTGATAATCGCCAGCTGAGCCGGGCGACACCTGCCCGCTCATCTGCTTGATAATCGCCAGCTGAGCCGCGTGACACCTGCCCGCTCATCTGCTTGATAATCGCCAGCTGAGCCGCGACACCTGCCCGCTCATCTGCTTGATAATCGCCAGCTGAGCCGTGTGACACCTGCCCGATCATCTGCTTGATAATCGCCAGCTGAGCCACTCGACACCTGCCCGCTCATCTGCTTGATAATCGCCAGCTGAGCCTCGCGACACCTGCCCGATCATCTGCTTGATAATCGCCAGCTGAGCCCTCGACACCTGCCCGCTCATCTGCTTGATAATCGCCAGCTGAGCGACGTGACACCTGCCCGCTCATCTGCTTGATAATCGCCAGCTGAGCCGTGTGACACCTGCCCGATCATCTGCTTGATAATCGCCAGCTGAGCCACTCGACACCTGCCCGCTCATCTGCTTGATAATCGCCAGCTGAGCCTCGCGACACCTGCCCGCTCATCTGCTTGATAATCGCCAGCTGAGCCGTGTGACACCTGCCCGCTCATCTGCTTGATAATCGCCAGCTGAGCCGCGCGACACCTGCCCGCTCATCTGCTTGATAATCGCCAGCTGAGCCGCGTGACACCTGCCCGCTCATCTGCTTGATAATCGCCAGCTGAGCCTTGTGACACCTGCCCGATCATCTGCTTGATAATCGCCAGCTGAGCGACGCGACACCTGCCCGCTCATCTGCTTGATAATCGCCATCTGAGCCTTGTGACACCTGCCCGATCATCTGCTTGATAATCGCCAGCTGAGCCACGTGACACCTGCCCGCTCATCTGCTTGATAATCGCCAGCTGAGCCGCGTGACACCTGCCCGATCATCTGCTTGATAATCGCCAGCTGAGCCGGGCGACACCCTGCCCGCTCATCTGCTTGATAATCGCCAGCTGAGCCGGGCGACACCTGCCCGCTCATCTGCTTGATAATCGCCAGCTGAGCCGGCGAACCCTGCCCGCTCATCTGCTTGATAATCGCCATCTGAGCCGTGTGACACCTGCCCGATCATCTGCTTGATAATCGCCAGCTGAGCCACGTGACACCTGCCCGATCATCTGCTTGATAATCGCCAGCTGAGCCGGGCGAACCCTGCCCGCTCATCTGCTTGATAATCGCCAGCTGAGCCGTGTGACACCTGCCCGATCATCTGCTTGATAATCGCCAGCTGAGCCACGTGACACCTGCCCGATCATCTGCTTGATAATCGCCAGCTGAGCCGGGCGACACCTGCCCGCTCATCTGCTTGATAATCGCCAGCTGAGCCGCTCGACACCTGCCCGCTCATCTGCTTGATAATCGCCAGCTGAGCCGTGTGACACCTGCCCGATCATCTGCTTGATAATCGCCAGCTGAGCCGCTCGACACCTGCCCGCTCATCTGCTTGATAATCGCCAGCTGAGCCGTGTGACACCTGCCCGATCATCTGCTTGATAATCGCCAGCTGAGCCACGTGACACCTGCCCATCATCTGCTTGATAATCGCCAGCTGAGCCGGGCGACACCTGCCCGCTCATCTGCTTGATAATCGCCAGCTGAGCCCGCGACACCTGCCCGCTCATCTGCTTGATAATCGCCAGCTGAGCCCCGCGACACCTGCCCGCTCATCTGCTTGATAATCGCCAGCTGAGCCGTGTGACACCTGCCCGATCATCTGCTTGATAATCGCCAGCTGAGCCGTGTGACACCTGCCCGATCATCTGCTTGATAATCGCCAGCTGAGCCACGTGACACCTGCCCGATCATCTGCTTGATAATCGCCAGCTGAGCGACGCGACACCTGCCCGCTCATCTGCTTGATAATCGCCAGCTGAGCCGTGTGACACCTGCCCGATCATCTGCTTGATAATCGCCAGCTGAGCGACGTGACACCTGCCCATCATCTGCTTGATAATCGCCAGCTGAGCCGTGACACCTGCCCGCTCATCTGCTTGATAATCGCCAGCTGAGCCGTGTGACACCTGCCCGCTCATCTGCTTGATAATCGCCAGCTGAGCCGCGCGACACCTGCCCGCTCATCTGCTTGATAATCGCCAGCTGAGCCGTGTGACACCTGCCCGATCATCTGCTTGATAATCGCCAGCTGAGCCCTCGACACCTGCCCGCTCATCTGCTTGATAATCGCCAGCTGAGCCGGGCGACACCTGCCCGCTCATCTGCTTGATAATCGCCAGCTGAGCCCTGTGACACCTGCCCGATCATCTGCTTGATAATCGCCAGCTGAGCCACGTGACACCTGCCCGATCATCTGCTTGATAATCGCCAGCTGAGCCGTGCGACACCTGCCCGCTCATCTGCTTGATAATCGCCAGCTGAGCGACGTGACACCTGCCCGCTCATCTGCTTGATAATCGCCAGCTGAGCCGTGTGACACCTGCCCGATCATCTGCTTGATAATCGCCAGCTGAGCCACGCGACACCTGCCCGCTCATCTGCTTGATAATCGCCAGCTGAGCCCCGCGACACCTGCCCGATCATCTGCTTGATAATCGCCAGCTGAGCCCCGGACACCTGCCCGATCATCTGCTTGATAATCGCCAGCTGAGCCGTGTGACACCTGCCCGCTCATCTGCTTGATAATCGCCAGCTGAGCCACTGACACCTGCCCGCTCATCTGCTTGATAATCGCCAGCTGAGCCTCGCGACACCTGCCCGCTCATCTGCTTGATAATCGCCAGCTGAGCCCTCGACACCTGCCCGCTCATCTGCTTGATAATCGCCAGCTGAGCGACGTGACACCTGCCCGCTCATCTGCTTGATAATCGCCAGCTGAGCCGTGTGACACCTGCCCGATCATCTGCTTGATAATCGCCAGCTGAGCCACTCGACACCTGCCCGCTCATCTGCTTGATAATCGCCAGCTGAGCCTCGCGACACCTGCCCGATCATCTGCTTGATAATCGCCAGCTGAGCCGTGTGACACCTGCCCGCTCATCTGCTTGATAATCGCCAGCTGAGCCGGCGACACCTGCCCGCTCATCTGCTTGATAATCGCCAGCTGAGCCGCGGACACCTGCCCGCTCATCTGCTTGATAATCGCCAGCTGAGCCTGTGACACCTGCCCGATCATCTGCTTGATAATCGCCAGCTGAGCGACGCGACACCTGCCCGCTCATCTGCTTGATAATCGCCAGCTGAGCCGTGTGACACCTGCCCGATCATCTGCTTGATAATCGCCAGCTGAGCCGCGTGACACCTGCCCGCTCATCTGCTTGATAATCGCCAGCTGAGCCGGGTGACACCTGCCCGCTCATCTGCTTGATAATCGCCAGCTGAGCCGGGCGAACCCTGCCCGCTCATCTGCTTGATAATCGCCAGCTGAGCCGGACGAACCCTGCCCGCTCATCTGCTTGATAATCGCCAGCTGAGCCGTGTGACACCTGCCCGATCATCTGCTTGATAATCGCCAGCTGAGCCACGTGACACCTGCCCGATCATCTGCTTGATAATCGCCAGCTGAGCCGGGCGACACCCTGCCCGCTCATCTGCTTGATAATCGCCAGCTGAGCCGTGTGACACCTGCCCGATCATCTGCTTGATAATCGCCAGCTGAGCCACGTGACACCTGCCCGATCATCTGCTTGATAATCGCCAGCTGAGCCGGGCGAACCCTGCCCGCTCATCTGCTTGATAATCGCCAGCTGAGCCGCTCGACACCTGCCCGCTCATCTGCTTGATAATCGCCAGCTGAGCCGTGTGACACCTGCCCGCTCATCTGCTTGATAATCGCCAGCTGAGCCGCGCGACACCTGCCCGCTCATCTGCTTGATAATCGCCAGCTGAGCCGTGTGACACCTGCCCGATCATCTGCTTGATAATCGCCAGCTGAGCCACGTGACACCTGCCCCATCATCTGCTTGATAATCGCCAGCTGAGCCGGGCGACACCTGCCCGCTCATCTGCTTGATAATCGCCAGCTGAGCCCCGCGACACCTGCCCGCTCATCTGCTTGATAATCGCCAGCTGAGCCCCGCGACACCTGCCCGCTCATCTGCTTGATAATCGCCAGCTGAGCCGTGTGACACCTGCCCGATCATCTGCTTGATAATCGCCATCTGAGCCGTGTGACACCTGCCCGATCATCTGCTTGATAATCGCCAGCTGAGCCACGTGACACCTGCCCGATCATCTGCTTGATAATCGCCAGCTGAGCGACGCGACACCTGCCCGCTCATCTGCTTGATAATCGCCAGCTGAGCCTTGTGACACCTGCCCGATCATCTGCTTGATAATCGCCAGCTGAGCGACGTGACACCTGCCCATTCATCTGCTTGATAATCGCCAGCTGAGCCTTGTGACACCTGCCCGATCATCTGCTTGATAATCGCCAGCTGAGCCGTGTGACACCTGCCCGCTCATCTGCTTGATAATCGCCAGCTGAGCCGCGCGACACCTGCCCGCTCATCTGCTTGATAATCGCCATCTGAGCCGTGTGACACCTGCCCGATCATCTGCTTGATAATCGCCAGCTGAGCCACGTGACACCTGCCCGATCATCTGCTTGATAATCGCCAGCTGAGCCGGGCGAACCTGCCCGCTCCTCTGCTTGATAATCGCCAGCTGAGCCCCGCGACACCTGCCCGCTCATCTGCTTGATAATCGCCAGCTGAGCCCGCGACACCTGCCCGCTCATCTGCTTGATAATCGCCAGCTGAGCCGTGTGACACCTGCCCGATCATCTGCTTGATAATCGCCAGCTGAGCCACGCGACACCTTCCCGCTCATCTGCTTGATAATCGCCATCTGAGCCGTGTGACACCTGCCCGATCATCTGCTTGATAATCGCCAGCTGAGCCCTCGACACCTGCCCGCTCATCTGCTTGATAATCGCCAGCTGAGCCGGGCGAACCCTGCCCGCTCATCTGCTTGATAATCGCCAGCTGAGCCGTGTGACACCTGCCCGATCATCTGCTTGATAATCGCCAGCTGAGCCACGTGACACCTGCCCGCTCATCTGCTTGATAATCGCCAGCTGAGCCGGGCGACACCTGCCCGCTCATCTGCTTGATAATCGCCAGCTGAGCCGCTGACACCTGCCCGCTCATCTGCTTGATAATCGCCAGCTGAGCCCGCGACACCTGCCCGCTCATCTGCTTGATAATCGCCAGCTGAGCCCCGCGACACCTGCCCGCTCATCTGCTTGATAATCGCCAGCTGAGCCTGTGACACCTGCCCGATCATCTGCTTGATAATCGCCAGCTGAGCGACGTGACACCTGCCCGCTCATCTGCTTGATAATCGCCAGCTGAGCCGTGTGACACCTGCCCGATCATCTGCTTGATAATCGCCAGCTGAGCCACGTGACACCTGCCCGCTCATCTGCTTGATAATCGCCAGCTGAGCCGTGCGACACCTGCCCGCTCATCTGCTTGATAATCGCCAGCTGAGCCACTCGACACCTGCCCGCTCATCTGCTTGATAATCGCCAGCTGAGCCGCGCGACACCTGCCCGATCATCTGCTTGATAATCGCCAGCTGAGCCGTGTGACACCTGCCCGCTCATCTGCTTGATAATCGCCAGCTGAGCCTCGCGACACCTGCCCGCTCATCTGCTTGATAATCGCCAGCTGAGCCGCGTGACACCTGCCCGCTCATCTGCTTGATAATCGCCAGCTGAGCCCCGCGACACCTGCCCGCTCATCTGCTTGATAATCGCCAGCTGAGCCCCGCGACACCTGCCCGCTCATCTGCTTGATAATCGCCAGCTGAGCCGTGTGACACCTGCCCGCTCATCTGCTTGATAATCGCCAGCTGAGCCACGTGACACCTGCCCGCTCATCTGCTTGATAATCGCCAGCTGAGCCGCGCGACACCTGCCCGCTCATCTGCTTGATAATCGCCAGCTGAGCCGTGTGACACCTGCCCGATCATCTGCTTGATAATCGCCAGCTGAGCCACGTGACACCTGCCCGCTCATCTGCTTGATAATCGCCAGCTGAGCCGGGCGACACCTGCCCGCTCATCTGCTTGATAATCGCCAGCTGAGCCCCGTGACACCTGCCCGCTCATCTGCTTGATAATCGCCAGCTGAGCCGTGTGACACCTGCCCGCTCATCTGCTTGATAATCGCCAGCTGAGCCTCGACACCTGCCCGCTCATCTGCTTGATAATCGCCAGCTGAGCCGGGCGACACCTGCCCGCTCATCTGCTTGATAATCGCCAGCTGAGCCGTGTGACACCTGCCCGATCATCTGCTTGATAATCGCCAGCTGAGCCACGTGACACCTGCCCGATCATCTGCTTGATAATCGCCAGCTGAGCGACGCGACACCTGCCCGCTCATCTGCTTGATAATCGCCAGCTGAGCCGTGTGACACCTGCCCGATCATCTGCTTGATAATCGCCAGCTGAGCGACGTGACACCTGCCCGCTCATCTGCTTGATAATCGCCAGCTGAGCCGTGTGACACCTGCCCGATCATCTGCTTGATAATCGCCAGCTGAGCCGTGTGACACCTGCCCGCTCATCTGCTTGATAATCGCCAGCTGAGCCGCGCGACACCTGCCCGCTCATCTGCTTGATAATCGCCAGCTGAGCCGCGCGACACCTGCCCGCTCATCTGCTTGATAATCGCCAGCTGAGCCGTGTGACACCTGCCCGATCATCTGCTTGATAATCGCCAGCTGAGCCCGTGACACCTGCCCGCTCATCTGCTTGATAATCGCCAGCTGAGCCGGGTGACACCCTGCCCGCTCATCTGCTTGATAATCGCCAGCTGAGCCCCGTGACACCTGCCCGCTCATCTGCTTGATAATCGCCAGCTGAGCCCCGTGACACCTGCCCGCTCATCTGCTTGATAATCGCCAGCTGAGCCGTGTGACACCTGCCCGATCATCTGCTTGATAATCGCCAGCTGAGCCACGCGACACCTGCCCGCTCATCTGCTTGATAATCGCCAGCTGAGCCGTGTGACACCTGCCCGATCATCTGCTTGATAATCGCCAGCTGAGCGACGTGACACCTGCCCGCTCATCTGCTTGATAATCGCCAGCTGAGCCGTGTGACACCTGCCCGATCATCTGCTTGATAATCGCCAGCTGAGCCACGACACCTGCCCGCTCATCTGCTTGATAATCGCCAGCTGAGCCTCGCGACACCTGCCCGATCATCTGCTTGATAATCGCCAGCTGAGCCGTGTGACACCTGCCCGCTCATCTGCTTGATAATCGCCAGCTGAGCCGTGTGACACCTGCCCGCTCATCTGCTTGATAATCGCCAGCTGAGCCGTCGACACCTGCCCGCTCATCTGCTTGATAATCGCCAGCTGAGCCACGACACCTGCCCGCTCATCTGCTTGATAATCGCCAGCTGAGCCCCGCGACACCTGCCCGCTCATCTGCTTGATAATCGCCAGCTGAGCCCCGCGACACCTGCCCGCTCATCTGCTTGATAATCGCCAGCTGAGCCGAGTGACACCTGCCCGCTCATCTGCTTGATAATCGCCAGCTGAGCCGTCGACACCTGCCCGCTCATCTGCTTGATAATCGCCAGCTGAGCCGTGTGACACCTGCCCGCTCATCTGCTTGATAATCGCCAGCTGAGCCGCGCGACACCTGCCCGCTCATCTGCTTGATAATCGCCAGCTGAGCCGTGTGACACCTGCCCGATCATCTGCTTGATAATCGCCAGCTGAGCCCTCGACACCTGCCCGCTCATCTGCTTGATAATCGCCAGCTGAGCCGGGCGACACCTGCCCGCTCATCTGCTTGATAATCGCCAGCTGAGCCGTGTGACACCTGCCCGATCATCTGCTTGATAATCGCCAGCTGAGCCACGTGACACCTGCCCGCTCATCTGCTTGATAATCGCCAGCTGAGCGTGCGACACCTGCCCGCTCATCTGCTTGATAATCGCCAGCTGAGCCGTGTGACACCTGCCCGATCATCTGCTTGATAATCGCCAGCTGAGCGACGTGACACCTGCCCGCTCATCTGCTTGATAATCGCCAGCTGAGCCGTGTGACACCTGCCCGATCATCTGCTTGATAATCGCCAG
The DNA here is from genome assembly GCF_003369695.1 of Bos indicus x Bos taurus. NCBI lineage: Eukaryota > Metazoa > Chordata > Mammalia > Artiodactyla > Bovidae > Bos > Bos indicus x Bos taurus. Next base: position 54,376 of record NW_020867780.1, read on the forward strand.
CTGAGCCACGTGACACCTGCCCGCTCATCTGCTTGATAATCGCCAGCTGAGCCCGCGACACCTGCCCGCTCATCTGCTTGATAATCGCCAGCTGAGCCTCGCGACACCTGCCCGATCATCTGCTTGATAATCGCCAGCTGAGCCGTGTGACACCTGCCCGCTCATCTGCTTGATAATCGCCAGCTGAGCCGCTCGACACCTGCCCGCTCATCTGCTTGATAATCGCCAGCTGAGCCCCGCGACACCTGCCGCTCATCTGCTTGATAATCGCCAGCTGAGCCCCGTGACACCTGCCCGCTCATCTGCTTGATAATCGCCAGCTGAGCCCGCGACACCTGCCCGCTCATCTGCTTGATAATCGCCAGCTGAGCCCGCGACACCTGCCCGCTCATCTGCTTGATAATCGCCAGCTGAGCCGTGTGACACCTGCCCGCTCATCTGCTTGATAATCGCCAGCTGAGCCGTCGACACCTGCCCGCTCATCTGCTTGATAATCGCCAGCTGAGCCGTGTGACACCTGCCCGCTCATCTGCTTGATAATCGCCAGCTGAGCCGCGACACCTGCCCGCTCATCTGCTTGATAATCGCCAGCTGAGCCGTGTGACACCTGCCCGATCATCTGCTTGATAATCGCCAGCTGAGCCACGTGACACCTGCCCGCTCATCTGCTTGATAATCGCCAGCTGAGCCGCGCGACACCTGCCCGATCATCTGCTTGATAATCGCCAGCTGAGCCGGGCGAACCCTGCCCGCTCATCTGCTTGATAATCGCCAGCTGAGCCGTGTGACACCTGCCCGATCATCTGCTTGATAATCGCCAGCTGAGCCACGTGACACCTGCCCGCTCATCTGCTTGATAATCGCCAGCTGAGCCACGTGACACCTGCCCGATCATCTGCTTGATAATCGCCAGCTGAGCGCGACACCTGCCCGCTCATCTGCTTGATAATCGCCAGCTGAGCCTTGCTTGATAATCGCCACTGAGCCTGACACCTGCCGATCATCTGCTTGATAATCGCCAGCTGAGCGACGTGACACCTGCCCGCTCATCTGCTTGATAATCGCCAGCTGAGCCGTGTGACACCTGCCCGATCATCTGCTTGATAATCGCCAGCTGAGCCACTCGACACCTGCCCGCTCATCTGCTTGATAATCGCCAGCTGAGCCTCGCGACACCTGCCCGATCATCTGCTTGATAATCGCCAGCTGAGCCGTGTGACACCTGCCCGCTCATCTGCTTGATAATCGCCAGCTGAGCCTCGCGACACCTGCCCGCTCATCTGCTTGATAATCGCCAGCTGAGCCGTGTGACACCTGCCCGCTCATCTGCTTGATAATCGCCAGCTGAGCCCGCGACACCTGCCCGCTCATCTGCTTGATAATCGCCAGCTGAGCCCGTGACACCTGCCCGCTCATCTGCTTGATAATCGCCAGCTGAGCCGTGTGACACCTGCCCGATCATCTGCTTGATAATCGCCAGCTGAGCCACGTGACACCTGCCCGCTCATCTGCTTGATAATCGCCAGCTGAGCCGCGCGACACCTGCCCGCTCATCTGCTTGATAATCGCCATCTGAGCCGTGTGACACCTGCCCGATCATCTGCTTGATAATCGCCAGCTGAGCCACGTGACACCTGCCCGCTCATCTGCTTGATAATCGCCAGCTGAGCCGGGCGAACCCTGCCCGCTCATCTGCTTGATAATCGCCAGCTGAGCCCCGTGACACCTGCCCGCTCATCTGCTTGATAATCGCCAGCTGAGCCCCGCGACACCTGCCCGCTCATCTGCTTGATAATCGCCAGCTGAGCCGTGTGACACCTGCCCGATCATCTGCTTGATAATCGCCAGCTGAGCCACGCGACACCTGCCCGCTCATCTGCTTGATAATCGCCAGCTGAGCCGTGTGACACCTGCCCGATCATCTGCTTGATAATCGCCAGCTGAGCCCTCGACACCTGCCCGCTCATCTGCTTGATAATCGCCAGCTGAGCCGGGCGACACCTGCCCGCTCATCTGCTTGATAATCGCCAGCTGAGCCCCGTGACACCTGCCCGCTCATCTGCTTGATAATCGCCAGCTGAGCCGTGTGACACCTGCCCGCTCATCTGCTTGATAATCGCCAGCTGAGCCCTCGACACCTGCCCGCTCATCTGCTTGATAATCGCCAGCTGAGCCGGGCGACCCTGCCCGCTCATCTGCTTGATAATCGCCAGCTGAGCCGTGTGACACCTGCCCGATCATCTGCTTGATAATCGCCAGCTGAGCCACGTGACACCTGCCCGATCATCTGCTTGATAATCGCCAGCTGAGCGACGCGACACCTGCCCGCTCATCTGCTTGATAATCGCCAGCTGAGCCTTGTGACACCTGCCCGATCATCTGCTTGATAATCGCCAGCTGAGCGACGTGACACCTGCCCGCTCATCTGCTTGATAATCGCCAGCTGAGCCGTGTGACACCTGCCCGATCATCTGCTTGATAATCGCCAGCTGAGCCGTGTGACACCTGCCCGCTCATCTGCTTGATAATCGCCAGCTGAGCCGCGCGACACCTGCCCGCTCATCTGCTTGATAATCGCCAGCTGAGCCGCGCGACACCTGCCCGCTCATCTGCTTGATAATCGCCAGCTGAGCCGTGTGACACCTGCCCGATCATCTGCTTGATAATCGCCAGCTGAGCCACGTGACACCTGCCCGCTCATCTGCTTGATAATCGCCAGCTGAGCCGGGTGAACCCTGCCCGCTCATCTGCTTGATAATCGCCAGCTGAGCCCGGACACCTGCCCGCTCATCTGCTTGATAATCGCCAGCTGAGCCCCGTGACACCTGCCCGCTCATCTGCTTGATAATCGCCAGCTGAGCCGTGTGACACCTGCCCGATCATCTGCTTGATAATCGCCAGCTGAGCCACGCGACACCTGCCCGCTCATCTGCTTGATAATCGCCAGCTGAGCCGTGTGACACCTGCCCGATCATCTGCTTGATAATCGCCAGCTGAGCGACGTGACACCTGCCCGCTCATCTGCTTGATAATCGCCAGCTGAGCCGTGTGACACCTGCCCGATCATCTGCTTGATAATCGCCAGCTGAGCCACTGACACCTGCCCGCTCATCTGCTTGATAATCGCCAGCTGAGCCTCGCGACACCTGCCCGCTCATCTGCTTGATAATCGCCAGCTGAGCCGTGTGACACCTGCCCGCTCATCTGCTTGATAATCGCCAGCTGAGCCGTGTGACACCTGCCCGCTCATCTGCTTGATAATCGCCAGCTGAGCCGCTCGACACCTGCCCGCTCATCTGCTTGATAATCGCCAGCTGAGCCCACGACACCTGCCGCTCATCTGCTTGATAATCGCCAGCTGAGCCCCGTGACACCTGCCCGCTCATCTGCTTGATAATCGCCAGCTGAGCCCCGCGACACCTGCCCGCTCATCTGCTTGATAATCGCCAGCTGAGCCGAGTGACACCTGCCCGCTCATCTGCTTGATAATCGCCAGCTGAGCCGCTCGACACCTGCCCGCTCATCTGCTTGATAATCGCCAGCTGAGCCGTGTGACACCTGCCCGCTCATCTGCTTGATAATCGCCAGCTGAGCCGCGCGACACCTGCCCGCTCATCTGCTTGATAATCGCCAGCTGAGCCGTGTGACACCTGCCCGATCATCTGCTTGATAATCGCCAGCTGAGCCCTCGACACCTGCCCGCTCATCTGCTTGATAATCGCCAGCTGAGCCGGGCGAACCTGCCCGCTCATCTGCTTGATAATCGCCAGCTGAGCCGTGTGACACCTGCCCGATCATCTGCTTGATAATCGCCAGCTGAGCCACGTGACACCTGCCCGCTCATCTGCTTGATAATCGCCAGCTGAGCGTGCGACACCTGCCCGCTCATCTGCTTGATAATCGCCAGCTGAGCCTTGTGACACCTGCCCGATCATCTGCTTGATAATCGCCAGCTGAGCGACGTGACACCTGCCCGCTCATCTGCTTGATAATCGCCAGCTGAGCCGTGTGACACCTGCCCGATCATCTGCTTGATAATCGCCAGCTGAGCCACGTGACACCTGCCCGATCATCTGCTTGATAATCGCCAGCTGAGCCGGCGACACCTGCCCGCTCATCTGCTTGATAATCGCCAGCTGAGCCCGTGACACCTGCCCGCTCATCTGCTTGATAATCGCCAGCTGAGCCGTGTGACACCTGCCCGCTCATCTGCTTGATAATCGCCAGCTGAGCCGCTCGACACCTGCCCGCTCATCTGCTTGATAATCGCCAGCTGAGCCCCGCGACACCTGCCGCTCATCTGCTTGATAATCGCCAGCTGAGCCCCGTGACACCTGCCCGCTCATCTGCTTGATAATCGCCAGCTGAGCCCCGTGACACCTGCCCGCTCATCTGCTTGATAATCGCCAGCTGAGCCCGCGACACCTGCCCGCTCATCTGCTTGATAATCGCCAGCTGAGCCGTGTGACACCTGCCCGCTCATCTGCTTGATAATCGCCAGCTGAGCCGCTCGACACCTGCCCGCTCATCTGCTTGATAATCGCCAGCTGAGCCGTGTGACACCTGCCCGCTCATCTGCTTGATAATCGCCAGCTGAGCCGCGCGACACCTGCCCGCTCATCTGCTTGATAATCGCCAGCTGAGCCGTGTGACACCTGCCCGATCATCTGCTTGATAATCGCCAGCTGAGCCACGTGACACCTGCCCGCTCATCTGCTTGATAATCGCCAGCTGAGCCGCGCGACACCTGCCCGATCATCTGCTTGATAATCGCCAGCTGAGCCGTGCGACACCTGCCCGCTCATCTGCTTGATAATCGCCAGCTGAGCCGTGCGACACCTGCCCGCTCATCTGCTTGATAATCGCCAGCTGAGCCACGTGACACCTGCCCGCTCATCTGCTTGATAATCGCCAGCTGAGCCACGTGACACCTGCCCGATCATCTGCTTGATAATCGCCAGCTGAGCGACGCGACACCTGCCCGCTCATCTGCTTGATAATCGCCAGCTGAGCCTTGTGACACCTGCCCGATCATCTGCTTGATAATCGCCAGCTGAGCGACGTGACACCTGCCCATCATCTGCTTGATAATCGCCAGCTGAGCCGTGTGACACCTGCCCGATCATCTGCTTGATAATCGCCAGCTGAGCCACTCGACACCTGCCCGCTCATCTGCTTGATAATCGCCAGCTGAGCCTCGCGACACCTGCCCGCTCATCTGCTTGATAATCGCCAGCTGAGCCGTGTGACACCTGCCCGCTCATCTGCTTGATAATCGCCAGCTGAGCCACGTGACACCTGCCCGCTCATCTGCTTGATAATCGCCAGCTGAGCCGTGTGACACCTGCCCGCTCATCTGCTTGATAATCGCCAGCTGAGCCCGCGACACCTGCCCGCTCATCTGCTTGATAATCGCCAGCTGAGCCCCGCGACACCTGCCCGCTCATCTGCTTGATAATCGCCAGCTGAGCCGTGTGACACCTGCCCGATCATCTGCTTGATAATCGCCAGCTGAGCCGCGTGACACCTGCCCGCTCATCTGCTTGATAATCGCCAGCTGAGCCGCGCGACACCTGCCCGCTCATCTGCTTGATAATCGCCAGCTGAGCCGTGTGACACCTGCCCGATCATCTGCTTGATAATCGCCAGCTGAGCCACGTGACACCTGCCCGCTCATCTGCTTGATAATCGCCAGCTGAGCCGGGCGACACCCTGCCCGCTCATCTGCTTGATAATCGCCAGCTGAGCCCCGTGACACCTGCCCGCTCATCTGCTTGATAATCGCCAGCTGAGCCCCGCGACACCTGCCCGCTCATCTGCTTGATAATCGCCAGCTGAGCCGTGTGACACCTGCCCGATCATCTGCTTGATAATCGCCAGCTGAGCCACGCGACACCTGCCCGCTCATCTGCTTGATAATCGCCAGCTGAGCCGTGTGACACCTGCCCGATCATCTGCTTGATAATCGCCAGCTGAGCCCGTCGACACCTGCCCGCTCATCTGCTTGATAATCGCCAGCTGAGCCGGGCGACACCTGCCCGCTCATCTGCTTGATAATCGCCAGCTGAGCCCCGTGACACCTGCCCGCTCATCTGCTTGATAATCGCCAGCTGAGCCGTGTGACACCTGCCCGATCATCTGCTTGATAATCGCCAGCTGAGCCGTGACACCTGCCCGCTCATCTGCTTGATAATCGCCAGCTGAGCCGCGCGACACCTGCCCGCTCATCTGCTTGATAATCGCCAGCTGAGCCTGTGACACCTGCCCGATCATCTGCTTGATAATCGCCAGCTGAGCCACGTGACACCTGCCCGATCATCTGCTTGATAATCGCCAGCTGAGCGACGCGACACCTGCCCGCTCATCTGCTTGATAATCGCCAGCTGAGCCTTGTGACACCTGCCCGATCATCTGCTTGATAATCGCCAGCTGAGCGACGTGACACCTGCCCGCTCATCTGCTTGATAATCGCCAGCTGAGCCGCGTGACACCTGCCCGATCATCTGCTTGATAATCGCCAGCTGAGCCGTGTGACACCTGCCCGCTCATCTGCTTGATAATCGCCAGCTGAGCCTCGCGACACCTGCCCGCTCATCTGCTTGATAATCGCCAGCTGAGCCGCGCGACACCTGCCCGCTCATCTGCTTGATAATCGCCAGCTGAGCCGTGTGACACCTGCCGATCATCTGCTTGATAATCGCCAGCTGAGCCACGACACCTGCCCGCTCATCTGCTTGATAATCGCCAGCTGAGCCGGGTGACACCTGCCCGCTCATCTGCTTGATAATCGCCAGCTGAGCCCGTGACACCTGCCCGCTCATCTGCTTGATAATCGCCAGCTGAGCCCCGTGACACCTGCCCGCTCATCTGCTTGATAATCGCCAGCTGAGCCGTGTGACACCTGCCCGATCATCTGCTTGATAATCGCCAGCTGAGCCACGCGACACCTGCCCGCTCATCTGCTTGATAATCGCCAGCTGAGCCTGTGACACCTGCCCGATCATCTGCTTGATAATCGCCAGCTGAGCGACGTGACACCTGCCCGCTCATCTGCTTGATAATCGCCAGCTGAGCCGTGTGACACCTGCCCGATCATCTGCTTGATAATCGCCAGCTGAGCCACTCGACACCTGCCCGCTCATCTGCTTGATAATCGCCAGCTGAGCCTCGCGACACCTGCCCGCTCATCTGCTTGATAATCGCCAGCTGAGCCGTGGGACACCTGCCCGCTCATCTGCTTGATAATCGCCAGCTGAGCCGTGTGACACCTGCCCGCTCATCTGCTTGATAATCGCCAGCTGAGCCGCTCGACACCTGCCCGCTCATCTGCTTGATAATCGCCAGCTGAGCCCGGGACACCTGCCCGCTCATCTGCTTGATAATCGCCAGCTGAGCCCGTGACACCTGCCCGCTCATCTGCTTGATAATCGCCAGCTGAGCCCCGCGACACCTGCCCGCTCATCTGCTTGATAATCGCCAGCTGAGCCGACGTGACACCTGCCCGCTCATCTGCTTGATAATCGCCAGCTGAGCCGCTGTGACACCTGCCCGCTCATCTGCTTGATAATCGCCAGCTGAGCCGGTGACACCTGCCCGCTCATCTGCTTGATAATCGCCAGCTGAGCCGCGCGACACCTGCCCGCTCATCTGCTTGATAATCGCCAGCTGAGCCCCGCGACACCTGCCCGCTCATCTGCTTGATAATCGCCAGCTGAGCCGTGTGCACCTGCCCGCTCATCTGCTTGATAATCGCCAGCTGAGCCGCGCGACACCTGCCCGCTCATCTGCTTGATAATCGCCAGCTGAGCCGTGGGACACCTGCCCGCTCATCTGCTTGATAATCGCCAGCTGAGCCGCGCGACACCTGCCCGCTCATCTGCTTGATAATCGCCAGCTGAGCCGTGTGACACCTGCCCGATCATCTGCTTGATAATCGCCAGCTGAGCCCTCGACACCTGCCCGCTCATCTGCTTGATAATCGCCAGCTGAGCCGCGCGAACCTTGCCCGCTCATCTGCTTGATAATCGCCATCTGAGCCGTGTGACACTTGCCCGATCATCTGCTTGATAATCGCCAGCTGAGCCACGTCCACCTGCCCGATCATCTGCTTGATAATCGCCAGCTGAGCGCGCGACACCTGCCCGCTCATCTGCTTGATAATCGCCATCTGAGCCTTGTGACACCTGCCCGATCATCTGCTTGATAATCGCCAGCTGAGCGACCGTGACACCTGCCCATTCTTCTGCTTGATAATCGCCAGCTGAGCCGTGTGACACCTGCCCGATCATCTGCTTGATAATCGCCAGCTGAGCCCGTGACACCTGCCCGATCATCTGCTTGATAATCGCCAGCTGAGCCACGCGACACCTGCCCGCTCATCTGCTTGATAATCGCCAGCTGAGCCTCGCGACACCTGCCCGCTCATCTGCTTGATAATCGCCAGCTGAGCCGTGTGACACCTGCCCGCTCATCTGCTTGATAATCGCCAACTGAGCCGCTCGACACCTGCCTGCTCATCTGCTTGATAATCGCCAGCTGAGCCCCACGACACCTGCCGCTCATCTGCTTGATAATCGCCAACTGAGCCCCGCGACACCTGCCCCTCATCTGCTTGATAATCGCCAGCTGAGCCCCGCGACACTGCCCGCTCATCTGCTTGATAATCGCCAGCTGTGACCGCGACACCTGCCCGCTCATCTGCTTGATAATCGCCAGCTGAGTCGAGTGACACCTGCCCGCTCATCTGCTTGATAATCGCCAGCTGAGCCGCTCGACACCTGCCCGCTCATCTGCTTGATAATCGCCAGCTGAGCCGGGGACACCTGCCCGCTCATCTGCTTGATAATCGCCAGCTGAGCCGCGCGACACCTGCCCGCTCATCTGCTTGATAATCGCCATCTGAGCCGTGTGACACCTGCCCGATCATCTGCTTGATAATCGCCAGCTGAGCCACGTGACACCTGCCTGCTCATCTGCTTGATAATCGCCAGCTGAGCCGCGTGACACCTGCCCGATCATCTGCTTGATAATCGCCAGCTGAGCCGTGTGACCCTGCCCGCTCATCTGCTTGATAATCGCCAGCTGAGCCGTGTGACACCTGCCCGCTCATCTGCTTGATAATCGCCAGCTGAGCCACGTGACACCTGCCCGCTCATCTGCTTGATAATCGCCAGCTGAGCCACGGGACACCTGCCCGCTCATCTGCTTGATAATCGCCAGCTGAGCGTGCGACACCTGCCCGCTCATCTGCTTGATAATCGCCAGCTGAGCCTTGTGACACCTGCCCGATCATCTGCTTGATAATCGCCAGCTGAGCGACGTGACACCTGCCCGCTCATCTGCTTGATAATCGCCATGAGCCGTGTGACACCTGCCCGATCATCTGCTTGATAATCGCCAGCTGAGCCACTGACACCTGCCCGCTCATCTGCTTGATAATCGCCAGCTGAGCCTCGCGGACACCTGCCCGCTCATCTGCTTGATAATCGCCAGCTGAGCCGTTGTGACACCTGCCCGCTCATCTGCTTGATAATCGCCAGCTGAGCCTCGCGACACCTGCCCGCTCATCTGCTTGATAATCGCCATCTGAGCCGTGTGACACTGCCCGCTCATCTGCTTGATAATCGCCAGCTGAGCCGTGTGACACCTGCCGCTCATCTGCTTGATAATCGCCAGCTGAGCCACGTGACACCTGCCCGATCATCTGCTTGATAATCGCCAGCTGAGCCCCGTGACACCTGCCGCTCATGCTTGATAATCGCCAGCTGAGCCCCGCGACACCTGCCGCTCATCTGCTTGATAATCGCCAGCTGAGCCGTGTGACACCTGCCGATCATCTGCTTGATAATCGCCAGCTGAGCCCGTGACACCTGCCCGCTCATCTGCTTGATAATCGCCAGCTGAGCCGCGCGACACCTGCCCGCTCATCTGCTTGATAATCGCCAGCTGAGCCGTGTGACACCTGCCCGCTCATCTGCTTGATAATCTCCAGCTGAGCCACGTGACACCTCCCGCTCATCTGCTTGATAATCGCCAGCTGAGCCGGGCGAACACCTGCCCGCTCATCTGCTTGATAATCGCCAGCTGAGCCCCGTGACACCTGCCCGCTCATCTGCTTGATAATCGCCAGCTGAGCCCCGCGACACCTGCCCGCTCATCTGCTTGATAATCGCCAGCTGAGCCGTGTGACACCTGCCCGATCATCTGCTTGATAATCGCCAGCTGAGCCACGCGACACCTTCCCGCTCATCTGCTTGATAATCGCCATTGAGCCGTGTGACACCTGCCCGATCATCTGCTTGATAATCGCCAGCTGAGCCTCGACACCTGCCCGCTCATCTGCTTGATAATCGCCAGCTGAGCCGGGCGAACCTGCCCGCTCATCTGCTTGATAATCGCCAGCTGAGCCACGTGACACCTGCCCGATCATCTGCTTGATAATCGCCAGCTGAGCCGTGTGAACCCTGCCGCTCATCTGCTTGATAATCGCCAGCTGAGTCGCTCGACACCTGCCCGCTCATCTGCTTGATAATCGCCAGCTGAGCCGTGGACACCTGCCGCTCATCTGCTTGATAATCGCCAGCTGAGCCGTGTGACACCTGCCCGCTCATCTGCTTGATAATCGCCAGCTGAGCCGCTCGACACCTGCCCGCTCCTCTGCTTGATAATCGCCAGCTGAGCCCGCGACACCTGCCGCTCATCTGCTTGATAATCGCCATCTGAGCCCGTGACACCTGCCGCTCATCTGCTTGATAATCGCCAGCTGAGCCCCGCGACACTTCCCGCTCATCTGCTTGATAATCGCCAGCTGAGCCTGCGACACCTGCCCGCTCATCTGCTTAATAATCGCCAGCTGAGTCCGTGACACCTGCCCGCTCATCTGCTTGATAATCGCCAGCTGAGCCGCCGACACCTTCCCGCTCTTCTGCTTGATAATCGCCAGCTGAGCCGGGCGAACCTGCCCGCTCATCTGCTTGATAATCGCCAGCTGAGCCGTGTGT
>NW_020867781.1:0-17886 GCF_003369695.1 Bos indicus x Bos taurus
GTGATCATGTGATGCACGTGATCAGTGCCACGTCAGTGCATGATAATGATCAGTGCAACTTACGTGATCAGCGTGTATAGATGACAGCTTCGTGATCAGTGCATGATCAGTGAACACGTGATGCATGATAGCATGATTCAGCCACGTGATCATGAGTGATCAGTGCATGATCAGTCACGTGATCAGTGCATGATTAGGCAAATGCATGATCAGGCACATGATCAATGCATGTTCAGTGTTTGATCGCCACGAGATCAGTGAAAGATCAGCCACGTGATCAGTGCATGATCAGCTACGAGGTCAGTGCATGATCAGTCCCGTGATCAGTGTATGATAGCCAGGTTATCAGAGCATGATCAGCCACGTGATCAGTGCATGATCAATCACGTCATCAGCGCATGCATAGTCACGTGATCATTGTATGATCACCTTCGAGAGAAGTGCATGATCAGCCATGTGATCAGTGCATCATCAGGCTCGTGGTCAGTATATGGTCAGTCAGGTGATCAGTGTATGATCAGCAACGTGATCAGTGCATGATAGCCACATGATCACTGCATGATCAGTCACGTGATCAGTGCATGATCAGCCACGAGATCAGTGCATGATAGCCATATGATCACTGCATGATCAGTTACGTGATCAATGCATAATCAGCAACGTGATCAGTGCATGATCAGCCACTTGATCAGTGCATGCAGAGTCACGTGATCAGTGTCTCAAGAAAATAAGCTTCACGATCAGTGCATGATTCAGCCACGTGACCAGTGCATGATCAGCACGTGATCAGTGTATGATCAGCTTCGTGATCACTGCATGATCAGCCACGTGATCAGTGCATGATCAGGCACGTGATATCAGTGTATGATCAGCCACGTGATCAAGTGCATGTCAGCCACGTGAGCAGTCAGCACAGTCACGTGATCAGTGTATGCTCAGCTCCTGATAAGTGCATGATCAGCCACGTGATCAGTGCATGATCAGTCACGTGACAGTGCATGAGCAGCCAATGATCAGTGCATGATCAGGCTCCGACTAGTGCATGATCAGTCACATGATCAGTGTATGATCAGCCATGTCATAAGGCATTGATAGCCACAATGATCAGTGCATGATCAGTCACGTGATCAGTGCAGGATCAGCCACGGGATCAGTGCATGATACTCATGTGATCAGTGGCATGATAGCTAGGAGATCAGTGCATGATAAGCCACGTAATCAGTGCAATGATAGCCACATGATCAGTGCATGATCAGCAATGTGATTAGCGCATGATAGCCAAGAGAACAATGCATGATAGGTACGGAATCCGTGCATGATCAGCCACGTAATAAATGCATGCACACTTACGTGATCCGTGTATGATCAGCTTCGTGATCAGTGCATGATCAGCCACGTGATCAGAGCATGATTAGGCAAGTGATCAGTGCATGATCAGGCACATGACAATGCATGCACATTCACGTGATCAGTGTTTGATCAGCCCGAGATCAGTGAAAGATCAGCCACGTGATCAGTGCATCATCAGCCAAGTGATCAGTGCATGATCAGCACATGATCGGTGCATGCACAGTCACGTGATCAGTGTATTATCAGCTTCGAGATAAGTGCATGATCAGCCATGTGATCAGTGCATCATCAGGCTCGTGGTCAGTATATGGTCAGTCAGCTGATCAGTGTATGATCAGCAACGTGATCAGTGCATGATAGCCACATGATCACTGCATGATCAGTCACGTGATCAGTGCATGATCAGCCACGAGATCAGTGCATGATAGCCATATGATCACTGCATGATCAGTTACGTGATCAATGCATAATCAGCAACGTGATCAGTGCATGATCAGCCAAGTGATCAGTGTATGCACAGTCCCGTGGTCAGTGTATGATCAGCTTCGTGATCAGTGCATGATAGCCACGTGACCAGTGTATGATCAGTCACATGATCAGTGCATGATCAGCCACGTGATCAGTGCATGCAGAGTCACGTGATCAGTGTATGAACAGCTTCACGATCAGTGCATGATCAGCCACGTGACCAGTGCATGATCAGCCACGTGATCAGTGTATGATCAGCCACGTGACCAGTGTATGATCCGTCACATGATCAGTGCATGATCAGCCACGTGAGCAGTTCATGCACAGTCACGTGATCAGTGTATGCTCAGCTTCGTGATAAGTGCATGATCAGCCACGTGATCAGTGCATGATCAGTCACGTGATCAGTGCATGAGCAGCCAAGTGATCAGGGCATGATCAGGCTCCTGATCAGTGCATGATCAGTCACATGATCAGTGTATGATCAGCCATGTCATAAGTGCATGATAGCCACATGATCAGTGCATGATCAGTCACGTGATCAGTGCAGGATCAGCCACGGGATCAGTGCATGATACTCATGTGATCAGTGCATGATAGCTAGGAGATCAGTGCATGATAAGCCACGTAATCAGTGCATGATAGCCACCTGACCAGTGCATGATCAGCAATGTGATTAGTGCATGATAGCCAAGAGAACAATGCATGATAGGTACGGAATCCGTGCATGATCAGCCACGTAATAAATGCATGCACACTTACGTGATCCGTGTATGATCAGCTTTGTGATCAGTGCATGATCAGCCACGTGATCAGTGCATGATTAGGCACGTGATCAGTGCATGATCAGGCACATGATCAATGCATGCACATACACGTGATCAGTGTTTGATCAGCCACGAGATCAGTGCATGATCAGCCACGAGGTCAGTGCATGATCAGTCCCGTGATCAGTGTATGATAGCCAGGTTATCAGGGCATGATCAGCCACGTGATCAGTGCATGATCAATGACGTCATCAGCGCATGCATAGTCACGTGATCATTGTATGATCACCTTCGTGATAAGTGCATGATCAGCCATGTGATCAGTGCATCATCAGGCTCGTGGTCAGTGCATGGTCAGTCACGTGATCAGTGTATGATCAGCCACGTGATCAGTGCATGATAGCCACATGATCACTGCATGATCAGTCACGTGATCAGTGCACGATCAGCAAACGGGATCAGTACATGATAGCCATGTGATCACTGCATGATAGCTACGTGATAAGTGCATGATTCGCCAAGCAATCACTGTAAGATAGCCACCTGACAAGTGCATGATCAGCAACGTGATTAGTGCATGATCAGCCAGATGATCAGTGCATGTTCAGCCTCGTGATAAGTGTATGATCAGCCACCTGATCAGTGCATGATAGCCAAGTGATCAGTGCATGCACAGTCCCGTGGTCAGTGTATGATCAGCTTCGTGATCAGTGCATGATCAGGCACGTGATCAGTGTATGCTCAGCCACGTGATCCGTGCATGATCAGCCACATAATCAGTGCATGATAGCCACCTGACCAGTGCATGATCAGCAACGTGATTAGTGCATGATAGCCAAGTGAACAATGCATGATAGGTATGTGATCGGTGCATGATCAGCCACGTGATAAATGCATGCACACTTACGTGATCCGTGTATGATCAGCTTCGTGATCAGTACATGATCAGCCACGTGATCAGTGCATGATTAGGCACGTGATCAGTGCATGATCAGGCACATGATCAATGCATGCACATTCACCTGATCAGTGTTTGATCAGCCACGAGATCAGTGAAAGATCAACCACGTGATCAGTGTATGATCAGCCACGTGATCAGTACATCATCAGCCACGTGATCAGTGCATGATCAGCCACATGATCAGTGCATGCACAGTCACGTGATCAGTGTATGATCAGCTTCGTGATCAGTGCATGATCAGCCACGAGGTCAGTGCATGATCAGTCCCGTGATCAGTGTATGATAGCCAGGTTATCAGGGCATGATCAGCCACGTGATCAGTGCATGATCAATCACGTCATCAGCGCATGCATAGTCACGTGATCATTGTATGATCACCTTCGTGATAAGTGCATGATCAGCCATGTGATCAGTGCATCATCAGGCTCGTGGTCAGTGCATGGTCAGTCAGCTGATCAGTGTATGAACAGCCACGTGATCAGTGCATGATAGCCACATGATCACTGCATGATCAGTCACGTGATCAGTGCATGATCAGCCACGGGATCAGTACATGATAGCCATGTGATCAGTGCATGATAGCTACGTGATCAGTGCATGATTCGCTACGTAATTACTGCATGATAGCCAACTGACAAGTGCATGATCAGCAACGTGATTACTGCATGATCAGCCAGGTGATCAGTGCATGATCAGCCTCGTGATAAGTGTATGATCAGCCACGGGATCAGTGCATGCACAGTCACGTGATCAGTGTATGATCAGCTTCGTGATCACTGCATGGTCAGCCACGTGATCAGTGCATCATCAGGCTCGTGGTCAGTGCATGGTCAGTCAGCTGATCAGTCTATGATCAGCCACGTGATCAGTGCATGATAGCCACATGATCACTGCATGATCAGTCAGGTGATCAGAGCATGATCAGCCACGTGATCAGTGCATAATCAGCAACGAGATCATTGCATGATCAGCCAAGTGATCAGTGCATGCACAGTCCCGTGGTCAGTGTATGATCAGCCACGTGATTAGTGCATGATAGCCACATGATCAATGCATGATCAGTCACGTGATCAGTGCATGATCAGCCACGGGATCAGTACATGATAGCCATGTGATCAGTGCATGATAGCTACGTGATCAGTGCATGATTCGCCACGTAATCACTGCATGATAGCCAACTGACAAGTGCATGATCAGCAACGTGATTACTGCATGATCAGCCAGTGATCAGTGCATGATCAGCCTCGTGATAAGTGTATGATCAGCCAAGGGATCAGTGCATGCACAGTCACGTGATCAGTGTATGATCAGCTTCGTGATCACTGCATGGTCAGCCACGTGATCAGTGCATCATCAGGCTCGTGGTCAGTGCATGGTCAGTCAGCTGATCAGTCTATGATCAGCCACGTGATCAGTGCATGATAGCCACATGATCACTGCATGATCAGTCAGGTGATCAGTGCATGATCAGCCACGTGATCAGTGCATAATCAGCAACGAGATCATTGCATGATCAGCCAAGTGATCAGTGCATGCACAGTCCCGTGGTCAGTGTATGATCAGCTTCGTGACCAGTGCATGATCATTCACGTGATCAGTGCATGCAGAGTCACGTGATCAGTGTATGAACAGCTTCACGATCAGTGCATGATCAGCCACGTGATCAGTGCATGTGCTATCTCCTGATCAGTGTATGATCAGGTACGTGATCAGTGCATGATCAGCCACGTGATCAGTGCATGCACAGTCACGTGATCAGTGTATGAACAGCTTCACGATCAGTGCATGATCAGCGATGTGATCAGTGCAAGATCAGGCAAGTGATCAGTGCATGCATGGTACCGTGATCAGTGTATGATCAGCTTCATCTTCACTGCATGATCAGCCACATGATCAGTGCAGGAAAAAGCACGTGAAGAGTGCCAAATCAGTCACATGATCAGTGTATGATAGCCAGGTTATCAGCGCATGATCAGCCACGTGATCAGTGCATGATCAGCCATGTGATCAGTGCATCATCAGTCACGTAATCAGTGTATGATCAGCCACGTGATCAGTGCATGATCAGCCACAGGATCAGTACATGATAGCCATGGGATCAGTGCATGATAGCTACGTGATCAGTGCATGATTCGCCACATAATCACTGCATGATAGCCACCTGACAAGTGCATGATCAGCAACGTGATTAGTGCATGATCAGCTAGGTGATCAGTGCATGATCAGCCTCCTGATAACTGTATGATCAGCCACGTGATCAGTGCATGATAGCCAAGTGATCAGTGCATGCACAGTCCCGTGCTCAGTGTATGATCAGCTTCGTGATCAGTGCATGATCAGCCACGTGATCAGTGCATGATCAGCCACTTGATCACTGCATGCACAGTCACGTGATCAGTGTATGATCAGCTTCGTGATTAGTTCATGATCAGCCACGTGATCAGTGCAGGATCAGGCACGTGAAGAGTGCAAAATCAGTCACGTGATCAGTGTATGATAGCCAGGTTATCAGCGCATGATCAGCCACGTGATCAGTGCATGATCAGCCATGTGATCAGTGCATGCAGAGTCACGTGATAAGTGTATGATCAGCTTCGTGATCACTGCATGATCAGCCACGTGATCACTGCATGATCAGACATGTGATCAGTGTATGATCAGCCACGTGATCAGTGCATGATCAGCCAAGGGATCAGTGCATGATCAGGCACGTGATCAGTGTATGCTCAGCCACGCGATCTGTTCATGATCAGCCACGTGATCAGTGCATGATAGCCACGTGACCCTTGCATGGTCAGTCACGTGATCAGTGCATGATGAGCCATGGGATCAGTGCATGATAGTCATGTGATCAGTGCATGATAGCTACGTGATCAGTGCATGATCAGCCACGTAATCAGTGCATGATCAGCCACGTGATCATTGCATGTTCAGCCACGGGATCAGTGCATGCACAGTCACGTGATCATTGAATGATCAGCTTCGTGATCACTGCATGATCAGCCACGTGATCAGTGAATTATCAGCCACGTGATCCGTGTATGATCAGCCACGTGATCAGTACATGATCAGGCTCGTGATCAGTGCATGATCAGTCACGTGATCAGTGTATGATCAGCCACGTCATCAGTGCATGATAGCCACGGGATCAGTGCATGATCAGCCACGGGATCAGTGCATGATACTCATGTGATCAGTGCGTGATAGCTAGGAGATCAGTGCATGATCAGCCACATAATAAGTGCATGATAGCCACCTGACCAGTGCATGATCAGCAACGTGATTAGTGCATGATACCCAAGTGAACAATGCATGATAGGTACGTGATTGGTGCATGATCAGCCACGT
Source organism: Bos indicus x Bos taurus (assembly GCF_003369695.1). NCBI lineage: Eukaryota > Metazoa > Chordata > Mammalia > Artiodactyla > Bovidae > Bos > Bos indicus x Bos taurus. The sequence goes on from NW_020867781.1 coordinate 6,895, forward strand.
GATAAATGCATGAAAACTTACGTGATCCGTGTATGATCAGCTTCGTGATCAGTGCATGATTAGCCACGTGATCAGTGCATGATTAGGCAAGTGATCAGTGCATGATCAGGCACATGATCAATGCATGAACATACACGTGATCAGTGTTTGATCAGCCACGAGATCAGTGAAAGATCAGCCACGTGATCAGTGCATCATCAGCCACGTGTTCAGTGCATGATCAGCCACATGATCGGTGCATGCACAGTCACGTGATCAGTGTATGATCAGCTTCGAGATAAGTGCATGATCAGCCATGTGATCAGTGCATCATCAGGCTCGTGGTCAGTATATGGTCAGTCAGCTGATCAGTGTATGATAAGCAACGTGATCAGTGCATGATAGCCACATGATCACTGCATGATCAGTCACGTGATCAGTGCATGATCAGCCACGAGATTGGTGCATGATAGCCATATGATCACTGCATGATCAGTTACGTGATCAATGCATAATCAGCAACGTGATCAGTGCATGATCAGCCAAGTGATCAGTGCATGCACAGTCCCGTGGTCAGTGTATGATCAGCTTCGTGATCAGTGCATGATAGCCACGTGACCAGTGTATGATCAGTCACATGATCAGTGCATGATCAATCACGTGATCAGTGCATGCAGAGTCACGTGATCAGTGTATGAACAGCTTCACGATCAGTGCATGATCAGCCACGTGACCAGTGCATGATCAGCCACGTGATCAGTGTATGATCAGCTTCGTGATCACTGCATGATCAGCCACGTGATCAGTGCATGATCAGGCACGTGATCAGTGTATGATCAGCCACGTGATCAGTGCATGTTCAGCCACGTGAGCAGTTCATGCACAGTCACGTGATCAGTGTATGCTCAGCTTCGTGATAAGTGCATGATCAGCCACGTGATCAGTGCATGATCAGTCACGTGATCAGTGCATGAGCAGCCAAGTGATCAGTGCATGATCAGGCTCCTGATCAGTGCATGATCAGTCACATGATCAGTGTATGATCAGCCATGTCATAAGTGCATGATAGCCACATGATCAGTGCATGATCAGTCACGTGATCAGTGCAGGATCAGCCACGGGATCAGTGCATGATACTCATGTGATCAGTGCATGATAGCTAGGAGATCAGTGCATGATAAGCCACGTAATCAGTGCATGATAGCCACCTGACCAGTGCATGATCAGCAATGTGATTAGTGCATAATAGCCAAGAGAACAATGCATGATAGGTACGGAATCCGTGCATGATCAGCCACGTAATAAATGCATGCACACTTACGTGATCCGTGTATGATCAGCTTCGTGATCAGTGCATGATCAGCCACGTGATCAGTGCATGATTAGGCACGTGATCAGTGCATGATCAGGCACATGATCAATGCATGCACATACACGTGATCAGTGTTTGATCAGCCACGAGATCAGTGAAGATCAGTCACTTGATCAGTGTATGATCAGCTTCGTGATTAGTTCATGATCAGCCACGTGATCAGTGTATGATCAACCACGTGATCAGTGCATGATCAGCCACATGAACACTGCAAGATTAGCCAAGTGATCAGTGCATGCACAGTCACGTAATCAGTGTATGTTCAGCTTCGTGATCAGTGCATGATGAGCCAAGTGATCAGTGCATGATCAAGCATGTGTTCAGTGCATTATCAGTAATGTGATCAGTGTATGATCAGACACGTGATGAGTGCATGAACAGCCTCATGATCAGTGTATGATCAGCCGCGGGATCAGTGCATGATGAGCCATATGATCAGGGCATGATCAGGCACGTGTTCAGTGCATTATCAGTAATGTGATCAGTGTATGATCAGACACGTTATGAGTGCATGAACAGCCTCATGATCAATGTATGATCAGCCGCGGGATCAGTGCATGATCCCCAACTTGATTAGTGCATGATCAGTCACGTGATCAGTGTATGATCAGCCATGTGATCAGTGCATGATCAGCCACGTGTTCAGTGCATGCATGGTCCCGTGATCAGTGTATGATCAGCTTCGTCTTCAGTGCATGATCAGCCACATGATCAGTGCAGGATCAGGCATGTGAAGAGTGCATAATCAGTCACGTGATCAGTGTATGATAGCCAGGTTATCAGCGCATGATCAGCCACGTGATCAGTGCATGATCAGTCATGTGATCAGTGCATGATCAGCCACGGGATCAGTGCATGATACTCATGTGATCAGTGCGTGATAGCTAGGAGATCAGTGCATGATCAGCCACGTAATCAGTGCATGATAGCCACCTGACCAGTGGATGATCAGCAACGTGATTAGTGCATGATAGCCAAGAGAAGAATGCATGATAGGTACGTGATCCGTGCATGATCAGCCACGTAATAAGTGCATGCACACTTACGTGATCCGTGTATGATCAGCTTCGTGATCAGTGCATGATCAGCCACGTGATCAGTGCATGATTAGGCACGTGATCAGTGCATGATTCGCCATAAATTCACTGCATGATAGCCACCTGACAAGTGCATGATCAGCAACGTGATTAGTGCATGATCAGCTAGGTGATCAGTGCATGATCAGCCTCCTGATAACTGTATGATCAGCCACGTGATCAGTGCATGATAGCCAAGTGATCAGTGCATGCACAGTCCCGTGGTCAGTGTATGATCATTTCGTGATCAGTGCATGATCAACCACGTGATCAGTGCATGATCAGCCACTTGATCACTGCATGCACAGTCACGTGATCAGTGTATGATCAGCTTCGTGATTAGTTCATGATCAGCCACGTGATCAGTGCAGGATCAGGCACGTGAAGAGTGCATGAGCAGCCAAGTGATCAGTGCATGATCAGGCTCCTGATGAGTGCATGATCAGTCACATGATCAGTGTATGATCAGCCATGTCATAAGTGCATGATAGCCACATGATCAGTGCATGATCAGTCACGTGATCAGTGCAGGATCAGCCACGGGATCAGTGCATGATACTCATGTGATCAGTGCATGATAGCTAGGAGATCAGTGCCTGATAAGCCACGTAATCAGTGCATGATAGCCACATGATCAGTGCATGATCAGCAATGTGATTAGCGCATGATAGCCAAGAGAACAATGCATGATAGGTACGGAATCCGTGCATGATCAGCCACGTAATAAATGCATGCACACTTACGTGATCCGTGTATGATCAGCTTCGTGATCAGTGCATGATCAGCCACGTGATCAGTGCATGATTAGGCAAGTGATCAGTGCATGATCAGGCACATGATCAATGCATGAACATACACGTGATCAGTGTTTGATCAGCCACGAGATCAGTGAAAGATCAGCCACGTGATCAGTGCATCATCAGCCACGTGTTCAGTGCATGATCAGCCACATGATCGGTGCATGCACAGTCACGTGATCAGTGTATGATCAGCTTCGAGATAAGTGCATGATCAGCCATGTGATCAGTGCCATCATCAGGCTCGTGGTCAGTATATGGTCAGTCAGCTGATCAGTGTATGATCAGCTTCGTCTTCAGTGCATGATCAGCCACATGATCAGTGCAGGATCAGGCATGTGAAGAGTGCATAATCAGTCACGTGATCAGTGTATGATAACCAGGTTATCAGCGCATGATCAGCCACGTGATCAGTGCATGATCAGTCATGTGATCAGTGCATGATCAGCCACGGGGTCAGTGCATGATACTCATGTGATCAGTGCGTGATAGCTAGGAGATCAGTGCATGATCAGCACGTAATCAGTGCATGATAGCCACCTGACCAGTGCATGATCAGCAACGTGATTAGTGCATGATAGCCAAGAGAAGAATGCATGATAGGTACGTGATCCGTGCATGATCAGCCACGTAATAAGTGCATGCACACTTACGTGATCCGTGTATGATCAGCTTCGTGATCAGTGCATGATCAGCCACGTGATCAGTGCATGATTAGGCACGTGATCAGTGCATGATTCGCCATAAAATCACTGCATGATAGCCACCTGACAAGTGCATGATCAGCAACGTGATTAGTGCATGATCAGCTAGGTGATCAGTGCATGATCAGCCTCCTGATAACTGTATGATCAGCCACGTGATCAGTGCATGATCAGCCACTTGATCACTGCATGCACAGTCACGTGATCAGTGTATTATCAGCTTCGTGATTAGTTCATGATCAGCCACGTGATCAGTGCAGGATCAGGCACGTGAAGAGTGCAAAATTAGTCACGTGATCAGTGTATGATAGCCAGGGTATCAGCGCATGATCAGCCACGTGATCAGTGCATGATCAGCCATGTGATCAGTGCATGCAGAGTCACGTGATAAGTGTATGATCAGCTTCGTGATCACTGCATGATCAGCCACGTGATCAGTGCATGATCAGACACGTGATCAGTGTATGATCAGCCACGTGATCTGTGCATGATCAGCCAAGTGATCAGTGCATGATCAGGCACGTGATCAGTGTATGCTCAGCCACGCGATCTGTTCATGATCAGCCACGTGATCAGTGCATGATAGCCACGTGACCCTTGCATGGTCAGTCACGTGATCAGTGCATGATGAGCCATGGGATCAGTGCATGATAGTCATGTGATCAGTGCATGATAGCTACGTGATCAGTGCATGATCAGCCACGTAATCAGTGCATGATCAGCCACGTGATCATTGCATGTTCAGCCACGGGATCAGTGCATGCACAGTCACGTGATCATTGAATGATCAGCTTCGTGATCACTGCATGATCAGCCACGTGATCAGTGCATGATCAGGCACGTGATCCGTGTATGATCAGCCACGTGATCAGTACATGATCAGGCTCGTGATCAGTGCATGATCAGTCACGTGATCAGTGTATGATCAGCCACGTCATCAGTGCATGATAGCCACGGGATCAGTGCATGATCAGCCACGGGATCAGTGCATGATACTCATGTGATCAGTGCGTGATAGCTAGGAGATCAGTGCATGATCAGCCACATAATAAGTGCATGATAGCCACCTGACCAGTGCATGATCAGCAACGTGATTAGTGCATGATACCCAAGTGAACAATGCATGATAGGTACGTGATTGGTGCATGATCAGCCACGTGATAAATGCATGAAAACTTACGTGATCCGTGTATGATCAGCTTCGTGATCAGTGCATGATCAGCCACGTGATCAGTGCATGATTAGGCAAGTGATCAGTGCATGATCAGGCACATGATCAATGCATGAACATACACGTGATCAGTGTTTGATCAGCCACGAGATCAGTGAAAGATCAGCCACGTGATCAGTGCATCATCAGCCACGTGTTCAGTGCATGATCAGCCACATGATCGGTGCATGCACAGTCACGTGATCAGTGTATGATCAGCTTCGAGATAAGTGCATGATCAGCCATGTGATCAGTGCATCATCAGGCTCGTGGTCAGTATATGGTCAGTCAGCTGATCAGTGTATGATCAGCTTCGTCTTCAGTGCATGATCAGCCACATGATCAGTGCAGGATCAGGCATGTGAAGAGTGCATAATCAGTCACGTGATCAGTGTATGATAACCAGGTTATCAGCGCATGATCAGCCACGTGATCAGTGCATGATCAGTCATGTGATCAGTGCATGATCAGCCACGGGGGTCAGTGCATGATACTCATGTGATCAGTGCGTGATAGCTAGGAGATCAGTGCATGATCAGCCACGTAATCAGTGCATGATAGCCACCTGACCAGTGCATGATCAGCAACGTGATTAGTGCATGATAGCCAAGAGAAGAATGCATGATAGTACGTTGATCCGTGCATGATCAGCCACGTAATAAGTGCATGCACACTTACGTGATCCGTGTATGATCAGCTTCGTGATCAGTGCATGATCAGCCACGTGATCAGTGCATGATTAGGCACGTGATCAGTGCAATGATTCGCCATAAAATCACTGCATGATAGCCACCTGACAAAGTGGCATGATCAGCAACGTGATTAGTGCATGATCAGCTAGGTGATCAGTGCATGATCAGCCTCCTGATAACTGTATGATCAGCCACGTGATCAGTGCATGATAGCCAAGTGATCAGTGCATGCACAGTCCCGTGGTCAGTGTATGATCATTTCGGATCAGTGCATGATCAACCACTGATCAGTGCATGATCAGCCACTTGATCCACTGCATGTACAGTCACGTGATCAGTGTATGATCAGCTTCGTGATTAGTTCATGATCAGCCACGTGATCAGTGCAGGATCAGGCACGTGAAGAGTGCCAAAATCAGTCACGTGATCAGTGTATGATAGCCAGGTTATCAGCGCATGATCAGCCACGTGATCAGTGCATGATCAGCCATGTGATCAGTGCATGCAGAGTCACGTGATAAAGTGTATGATCAGCTTCGGTGATCACTGCATGATCAGCCAGGTGATCAGTGCATGATCAGGCACGTGATCAGTGTATGATCAGCACGTGATCAGTGCATGTTCAGCCACGTGAAGCAGTTCATGCACAGTCACGTGATCAGTGTATGCTCAACTTCGAGATAAGCGCATGATGAGCCACGTGATCAGTGCATGATAGCCAAGTGATCAGTGCATGCACAGTCCGTGGTCAGTGTATGATCAGCTTCGTGATCAGTGCATGATCAGCCAAGTGATCAGTGCATGATCAGGCACGTGATCAGTGTATCTCAGCCACGCGATCTGTTCATGATCAAGCCACGTGATCAGTGCATGATAGCCACGTGACCCTTGGCATGGTCAGTCACGTGATCAGTGCATGATGAGCCATGGGGATCAGTGCCATGATAGTCATGTGATCAGTGCATGATAGCTACGTGATCAGTGCATGATCAGCCACGTAATCAGTGCATGATCAGCCACGTGATCATTGCATGTTCAGCCACGGGCATCAGTGCATGCACAGTCACGGTGATCATTGAATGATTCAGCTTCGTGATCACTGCATGTTCAGCCACGTGATCAGTAACATGATCAGGCTCGTGATCAGTGCATGATCAGTCACGTGATCAGTGTATGATCAGCCACGTCATCAGTGCATGATAGCCACGTGGATCAGTGGCATGATCAGCCAAGGGATCAGTGCATGGATACTCATGTGATCAGTGCGTGACAGCTAGGAGATCAGTGCATATCAGCCACATAATAAGTGCATGATAGCCACCTGACCAGTGCATGATCAGCAACGTGATTAGTGCATGATAGCCAAGTGAACAATGCATGATAGGTACGTGATTGGTGCATGATCAGCCACGTGATAAATGCATGCAAACTTTACGTGAATCCGTTTATGATCAGCTTCGTGATCAGTGCAATGACAGTCACGTGATCAGTTGCATGATTAGACCAAGGTGATCAGTGCAATGATCAGGCACATGATTCAAGTGCATCACAATCCACGTGAATCAGATGTTTGGATCCGCCACGAGATCAGTGAAAGATCAAGCCACGTGATCATGTGCATGACTCAGCTTACGAGGTCATGTGCAGATCAGTCCCAGGTGATCAGTGTTTGAATCAGCCCAGGTTTATCAGAGCATGATCAGCCACGTGACAAGTGCATGATCAATCACGTCATCCAGCGCATGCATAGTCCGTATCATATGGTATGATCACCTTCGAGAGAAGTGCATGATCAGCCATGTGATCAGTGCATCATCAGGCTCGTGGTCAGTATATGGTCAGTCAGGTGATCAGTGTATGATCAGCAACGTGATCAGTGCATGATAGCCACATGATCACTGCATGATCAGTCACGTGATCAGTGCATGATCAGCCACGAGATCAGTGCATGATAGCCATATGATCACTGCATGATCATTTACGTGATCAATGCATAATCAGCAACGTGATCAGTGCATGATCAGCCACGTGATCAGTGCATGCAGAGTCACGTGATCAGTGTATGAACAGCTTCACGATCAGTGCATGATCAGCCACGTGACCAGTGCATGATCAGCCACGTGATCAGTGTATGATCAGCTTCGTGATCACTGCATGATCAGCCACGTGAATCAGTGCATGATCAGGCACGTGATCAGTGTATGATCAGCCACGTGATCAGTGCATGTTCAGCCACGTGAGCAGTTCATGCACAGTCACGTGATCAGTGTATGCTCAGCTTCGTGATAAGTGCATGATCAGCCACGTGATCAGTGCATGATCAGTCACTGTGATCAGTGCATGAGCAGCCAAGTGATCAGTGCATGATCAGGCTCCTGATCAGTGCATGATCAGTCACATGATCAGTGTATGATCAGCCATGTCATAAGTGCATGATAGCCACATGATCAGTGCATGATCAGTCACGTGATCAGTGCAGGATCAGCCACGGGATCAGTGCATGATACTCATGTGATCAGTGCATGATAGCTAGGAGATCAGTGCATGATAAGCCACGTAATCAGTGCATGATAGCCCACATGATCAGTGCATGATCAGCAATGTGGATTAGCGCATGATAGCCAAGAGAACAATGCATATAGGTACGGTAATCCGTGCATGATCAGCCACGTAATAAATGCATGCACACTTACGTGATCCGTGTATGATCAGCTTCGTGATCAGTGCATGATCAGCCACGTGATAGAGCATGATTAGGCAAGTGATCAGGCATGATCAGGCACATGACCAATGCATGCACATTCACGTGATCAGGTTTGATCAGCCACGAGATCAGTGAAAGATCAGCCACGTGATCAGTGCTCATCAGCAAGTGATCAGTGCATGATCAGCACATGATCGGTGCATGCACCAGTCACGTGATCAGTGTATTACAGCTTCGAGAAAGTGACATGATCAGCATGTGATCATTGCATCATCAGGCTCGTGGTCAGTATATGGTCAGTCAGCTGATCAGTGTATGATCAGCACACGTGATCAGTGCATGATAGCCACATGATCACTGCATGATCAGTCACGTGATCAGTGCATGATCAGCCACGAATCAGTGCATGATAGCCATATGATCACTGCATGATCAGTTACGTGATCAATGATAATCAGCAACGTGATCAGTGCATGATCAGCCAAGTGATCAGTGCATGCCAGTCCCGTGGTCAGTGTATGATCAGCTTCGTGATCAGTGCATGATAGCCACGTGACCAGTGTATGATCAGTCACATGATCAGTGCATGATCAGCCACGTGATCAGTGCATGCAGAGTCACGTGATCAGTGTATGAACAGCTTCACGATCAGTGCATGATCAGCCACGTGACCAGTGCATGATCAGCCACGTGATCAGTGTATGATCAGCCACGTGACCAGTGTATGATCGTCACATGATCAGTGCATGATCAGCCACGTGAGCAGTTCATGCACAGTCACGTGATCAGTGTATGCTCAGCTTCGTGATAAGTGCATGATCAGCCACGTGATCAGTGCATGATCAGTCACGTGATCAGTGCATGAGCAGCCAAGTGATCAGGGCATGATCAGGCTCCTGATCAGTGCATGATCAGTCACATGATCAGTGTATGATCAGCCATGTCATAAGTGCATGATAGCCACATGATCAGTGCATGATCAGTCACGTGATCAGTGCAGGATCAGCCACGGGATCAGTGCATGATACTCATGTGATCAGTGCATGATAGCTAGGAGATCAGTGCATGATAAGCCACGTAATCAGTGCATGATAGCCACCTGACCAGTGCATGATCAGCAATGTGATTAGTGCATGATAGCCAAGAGAACAATGCATGATAGGTACGGAATCCGTGCATGATCAGCCACGTATAAATGCATGCACACTTACGTGATCCGTGTATGATCAGCTTTGTGATCAGTGCATGATCAGCCACGTGATCAGTGCATGATTAGGCACGTGATCAGTGCATGATCAGGCACATGATCAATGCATGCACATACACGTGATCAGTGTTTGATCAGCCACGAGATCAGTGCATGATCAGCCACGAGGTCAGTGCATGATCAGTCCCTGATCAGTGTATGATAGCCAGGTTATCAGGGCATGATCAGCCACGTGATCAGTGCATGATCAATGACGTCATCAGCGCATGCATAGTCACGTGATCATTGTATGATCACCTTCGTGATAAGTGCATGATCAGCCATTGTGATCAGTGGCATCATCAGCTCTTGGTCAGTGCATGGTCAGTCACGTGATCAGTGTATGGATCAGCCACGTGATCAGGCATTGATAGCCACATGATCACTGCCCATGATCAGTCACGTGAAGTCAGTGCACGATCAGCAACGGGATCAGTACATGATAGCCATGTGATCACTGCATGATAGCTACGTGATAGTGCATGATTCGCCAAGCTAATCACTGTAATGATAGCCACCTGACAAAGTGCATGATCAGCAACGTGATGGTGCATGATCAGCCAGATGATCAGTGCATGTCAGCCTCGTGATAAGTGTCATGATCAGCACCTGATCAGTGCATGATAGCCAAGTGATCAGTGCATGCACAGTCCCGTGGTCAGTGTATGATCAGCTTCGTGATCAGTGCATGATCAGGCACGTGATCAGTGTATGCTCAGCCACGTGATCCGTGCATGATCAGCCACATAATCAGTGCATGATAGCCACCTGACCAGTGCATGATCAGCAACGTGATTAGTGCATGATAGCCAAGTGAACAATGCATGATAGGTATGTGATCGGTGCATGATCAGCCACGTGATAAATGCATGCACACTTACATGATCCGTGTATGATCAGCTTCGTGATCAGTACATGATCAGCCACGTGATCAGTGCATGATTAGGCACGTGATCAGTGCATGATCAGGCACATGTCAATGCATGCACATTCACCTGATCAGTGTTTGATCAGCCACGAGATCAGTGAAAGATCAACCACGTGATCAGTGTATGATCAGCCACGTGATCAGTACATGATCAGCCACGTGATCAGTGCATGATCAGCCACATGATCAGTGCATGCACAGTCACGTGATCAGTGTATGATCAGCTTCGTGATCAGTGCATGATCAGCCACGAGGTCAGTGCATGATCAGTCCCGTGATCAGTG
>NW_020867782.1:0-17500 GCF_003369695.1 Bos indicus x Bos taurus
GGAGTCCATAGGGATCCACTAAATAAACCCCGGGTCCCGTGACAACAGCCACCTCAATGAATACATAACTTTTTCACGTAGCTCAGAAACGAAATGAGACAAAACCACCAGGCAGGAAAGTCAACTCGTGGAACTGTCCTGCAGCTTTAAAAGTCAGAGAGAGAGAGGGAGAGGGAGAGGGAGAGGGAGAGGGAGAGAGGGAGAGGGAGAGGGAGAGGAGAGGGAGAACGCATACACATGTGGGTATACACGTGTACATATGTATACGCACACGTAATCGCGTCTATATATACGTGCACGCAGGCGTATAAACACACACACGTACGAAGGGCATGCTCACGTACACGCACGTGTCTGTGTGCGCACGTGTATGCCTAGGCATTTCTAGTGTGCGTGTATGCTTGCGTGTATATACGCAGAGGCATCTATACACATACGTACACGGATAGACACAGGCGTGAACACACATGCTCACATGTGCAGAGACGTCGGGATACATAGGCACACACACACACATACACGCGGACGTGTCAACGCATCTAGACGCACGTATAGTGTGTATACGTGTGATGTCTGCGCACAGGTGTGGATGCACGTCTATGCGTACCCGTACGTGCATGCTTGGAAAGCACAAGCATATTTGCAAAAAGGGGCTTTCTGTCCAACACCGATCAAGGCGTCAGACACCTCAACCTCCAAAAGCCGGAAACAACCCCCGAGAGCGAAGTGGCAGGAGCCCGAACAGACCCCCTTCCTTCCAAAGAAAGGATGGCTGGAACAGGCAGAACACCCAGAAGCACAAGGCTAGAACACACATCCACGGCAGGGCTGGGCTGGGCTGGGCTGAGCTGGGGCTCCTGGGGTGGGGGCGGGCTCACGGAAGCACCCCACCCCGGGGCGTTTCCCTGGACAATGATCCTTCTCATTCGGAGGGGAAAGGCCCAGGAGCCGGGAATCGCAATCACGACAGCAAGTTCGAACCATCAGAGGACAGTGGCTCCTGATGGATCGAACGCGTTTTTTCTGCAGCTGAGAAAACTGTGGGCGGACTCAGAGAGATCAGATCTCATCCCCTGGCGCCTCACAGACAGAGAAACCACATCCCTAGGGAAAAGAGTCCTGCGATGTACACTCCCCCAAAGATTCCCCCATTCGACCCAACCCAGCAACTCCACAGGGTGCCCACGGAGGGAAGGGACAAAGAAGATACGGATGTGTGCATGTGTGGGATCGACCCCTATACCTAGGTCGACTTCCGTACACACATCATGATAGAACTCTGTCTGTGTGCCTATGCCTGGATCTATTCACGTGCACGCGTGCTCACGCGCATGCAGACACACACACACACACACACACACACACACACACACACACACACACACACACAGAGGAATGGGACTCAACCACCAGAAGGGAATGAAATCTCACAGTCTGCAGGAACCTGGAGAGACCTTTAGAGGGTATTATGCTACATGAAATACCTCAGATCAGTCGTTTCCATGCAGAACCTACCAAACCATACACGGTGAACAGAACAGAACCAAACAGAAACAGGCTCAGACATACTACAAAGGAACACACGGGGGGGGGGGGGGGGGGGGGCGGGGAGCTGGCCAGAGGAGGGAGGGGCGGGGGAGGGGGAACTGTGCAGGGCGGGGGGGGGGGGGGGGGGGGGCGGGGGTGAGGAGAGAATGAGTGAGTGCCCCTGGCGAGGGAGAGAGACGAAGTGGTGCAACCTTCCACTTATGAAATACATGAGTCACGGGCACGTCATCACACCAAATGTCATTTGCCGTGACACCAGGTGGTGACGGACAGTCACTAACTAGATGTATCCTGGTGATGGCTGTGTCATGTGCTACACTAAAACATCGTCTGTAGAGCTGAAAATTAAAGGGGGAACGCCCGCCCCCCCCCCCCCAAAGAAAAAGGAAAGGAAGAAGGAAGGAAGGAAGGAAGGAAGGAAGGAAGGAAAGAAGGCAAAAGTAAACGTTGGCAGTCAGTTAGACGTCCGTTTGAGAAGAGTGGGACTTGTGTGTGTGGGGTGGGGGGGGGGGGTGGGGGGAGAAACTAGGGTGAGGAGGAGGAGGAGGAGGAGGAGGAGCAGGAGGAGGAGAAAGAAAAGGACCCGATTGCCTTGAGGGGGAGGAGGAGATGAAAGATCCCAAGAGTGGACAGGACGGTCAGGTGAGTGCCATAGGGAAAGGAAACGAAGCCAAGCAACCGAACACACTCCCAACGGTGGTTTTGTTCAGTCCAAGATCAAGATGGGGACAGCACGGTGTCCTCCAGCACACAGCGACACACAGGCCTCACTCGGCAGGGGGAGTTGGGGATAACCCTGAACGCCGAAGCGGACAAAAGAAGCCGTCACGTTCATCCATGGCTGAAAAGTACCATGGTCCCACGACATTCCAAACTCCTCTCAAACCATTGAAAGACTCTCTCCCTCACTCGCCGTTCAAAATGTAGAGAACAGGAAAGGAGCGAAACGATGGTGGGTGGCTGGCTGGCTGGCTGGATTTCCGTGATGGTGTGATTAGGGAACACATGGACAGAAAAGCATCCGATTCACTTGTGTAAAGAATCTCTCTTGCCTTCTCGGCCTGGTGTCTTTCCTCTGTCTGGATGATTCCCCTCCCCCACCCCACCCCCCGACTCCCAGCTTGAAGATCAGCCTCCAAAACGAAGCCCTTTGTGCTCTCCAGGTCCCGCCGCCACGATCTCTTTGGAGCGCCCTTCCGAAGGGGAACGTTTTCATCCACGTCATCGCCCTGAGACAGCTTCAGCCTGTCCCTCCCCCACCCCCCCCACCCCCCCCCCACTCCACCCCAAGCCCCCCGCCCACCCCCCCTCTCTCCCTCCTGCTCCTCTTCCCCCTCCTCTGAACTGTCGAGCTCCCCTCGCGCTGGCCTCTCACCCCACACGGTGGCAGTGTTGGCCTAGGTATGCTCAGGTGTCTCCTAACCGCATCCGAGTGGACTTGCACTGTTTCTCAGCTGCGTCGTTCAGGGACCATGTTTTTCCTGGCCTTTTCCGCGGGTGGGGGAGACCCGGACGGGCCGGGGCCAGGCGGGGTGGGGGAGCCTGCGTGTGGGGGGAAGGGTGGGGGCAGAGAGGAGGAGGAGGAGGAGGAGGAGGAGGAGGAGGAGGAGGAGGAGGAGGAGGAGGAGGAGGAGGAGGAGGAGGAGGAACAGGAACACAGCTCCCCAGCGCCAGTGTGTGCCTGCGGCCTGGAAAAGAGATCACGCACCAGGCTGGCTCCGAAAAGGGGATCGATCGGTCAGGAGACCGGGCACGTTTGTGCTTCGCAGAGTCCCTGCAGATCGAACAGGCAGTGGCAAGTGTGGGGCTTCCCACACTTAGAACTGTTCACCCATCGTGGACACAGGCGTCTGGCACACCGGGGGTTAGGCTCTCGGTGCGATCGATGTCCACAAGCCGTAGCCACTGAAACGTGTGCACCCTGGAGCCGCCGCCGCCGTGCAGAGGGAGATCTCATCCGGCTCCGCGGGTCCTTCCCGTGAGTAGGCCGGGATCTCAGGAAGCACAGACATCCAGAGCACTGAGTGAACCTGACCGTCACGCTTTCCGAGTCCAAGTGAACCAGAAGGGAGGGTCCCTCACGTGTGGGTTTGTCTCTCCATCGGAGGCATCCTCTCTTGGAGCCGATTAGGGTGCCGCGGGCCCCGTGGAGCAGAGAGGACAGAGAGTTCCCTTCGGTCCCCTGCTCCTCCCACGGGCGCGCACGGGCACGCTCCCCAACGGTCCTAGGACCATCCTGCCCCAGAGGAGCGTGCCGGCCGGCCACAGCCCACCTACAACGGAGGCGTCCGTGTCCGTCCGTGTCCGTCATCCTCGTCCAGAGTCCCCCGTCTGCCTGCCCTCGCCTTCACGCCTGGCACTGTCCGTCCATTCTGTAGGTTCATCTCGAACCTGCCCGGAGCCCGGCGGCATCTTCCCGGATCAGGGATCGATCGAAAACACCCTGTCCCCTGCCTCATCGGCAGGTGGATTCTTCACCACTGGACCACCAGGCAGGGAAGTCCCTTCACAGCCTTCTAAACTCATCTACCCCGAAACAGTCCACGTCGTCCTCCAACTCATTGGACCATCACGACTGAAATGAAGGAAAATATGTTCGTTCGAGAATGTCTTCACTCCTCAGTGCTTCTTGCTTTAGAACCACCAAGGCATCTCTCTCTCTCTCTCTCTCTCTCTCTCTCTCTCTCTCTCTCTCTCTCTCTCTCACACACACACACACACACACACACGAACAGAGGTGGGCTCATAGTCCAAAAGAAACCAACATTTGTGTGTATCCATCCCACTTGCTGTGGCTGTCGTGCCGTCGCTCATCAAAGAAGCTGATCTGATACGGAATCCGATGTCTTCTTGTCTAGGACACGTCGAGAGGCAGCAAGCGTGCCGGTGTGTGAGCACCGAAGGTCAACCCGGCATGATGGAGCCCGGCCAGGTGTGTGCTCAGAGGCCCACCTAGATTCGAACTCCAGTTCCCGGAGGGGAGCGGTGGGAACAGGAGTGTGGACTGCGAGGAGTCCAATCCTCACCTTACAAAAAGGCAAAATCATCCCCTTCCTCCCTTATCGGCGTCTGCACGGCTCCTCCTGGACTCAGGGATCCCATCGAAAGGACGTCCAGGTTGTGTCCTTCTCCCTGGCCCGATCGTTTCGAACCTCTCCAAGAAAAAGCGGTGACGTCCAGAGATCCGTCTCGAGTTCGGGACTGGGGCTTCCCCGGGGGCCCCGTGGTCAACGATCCCGTGCCCATGCAGGAGACGTGGGTTTCGCCCCCGGTCCGGGAAGAGCCCACACGCTACCCATACGCCTCGGTGATGGAGTCTGTGCTCTAGATCCTGGCCGCTGCGAGTGTTGAGCCCACACCCAGCAGCCACGGAAGCCCACGTGCCCCGGCGCCCCTGCCCCCCAAGAGGAACCACAGCCACGAGAAGCCCAGACACACGACCGTAGAGCGACCCCCTCTCTCCACAGAGAGAGAACAGCTTGCACGGCCACGAAGACACACAGAGCACGCCCCCACAGACATCAAATACGTCCAACGATCGTCGAGCGAGACGGCCTGCCTGAGATCGGACGCGAGCGGCCAATACCTAGTCCCGTCACTCGGGAAGCTCCCTGAATCTTCTGTCGATACACATAAAGAAACCCTAGCTCACTGTGCCATGGGCAGCGCGGGGAGCTCTCCGTACAGTGCTGAGAGCACCGTGGAGACGTGACCCGTGGGCACCGTGAGCGTGACTGTTCTCACGAAGTCCCTCACAGCCCGGGCCCTGGAGATCGGCCCACGCGGACCTGCAGGCGATGGTCGGCCATCCCTCTCGGCTCCCTGCGCGCTCACGGGTCCAGGTGTGCCGTGCCCCCAGCATCCGCTCGCATCTTCTGGGCCTGTCTCCCCCGTGCTGCTCCACTGACTTGGAATCCTTCTCCCCTCTCGTCTCGTCTGACACGTTTTCTTTCCTGTTCGACCATGTCCGGCTCCCCGGGCACCACTTCCCGTCGTTCTTCTCGTCTCACCGCCCTCGTCTCGTGGAAATCATTCTCTGGGTCTCCGCTCTGTTCCCTAAGGACTCTGTCATCCCTCCACTCCTCTGGGGATCGACTGGCACCTAGGCAACCCCGGTCCGCGACAACCGTGGTTCCGTGTCTATCGAATGACATGCCGACCGCAGGGGGCTCGTGGACGCGTACGAGCCGTGGAAAGCTGGCACCGGGGAATCATCCCGAGGACACACCCTCCCTCCGGTTCCACGGTGCTCACGGGAGCGTTTGGGTCGTCGCCGTCGTCGCCGTATTCCCTAAGACGTACGCAGTCGCGTGGATTCAAACGGCGTCTATTGGGAAAGCACGGATCGCTCCCCGGATCACCGGAGAAGGCCACGGCAACCCACTCCAGTCCTCTCGCCTGGAAACTCCCATGGGCGGAGGAGCCCGGTAGGCCGCGGTCCACGGGGTCGGGAAGAGTCGAACACGACCGAGCGACTTCCCTTTGCCTTTTCCCTTCCACGCCTCGGAGAAGGCCGTGGCAACCCACTCCAGTGTTCTCGCCTGGAGAATCCCAGGGACAGGGGGGAGCCTGGCGGGCTGCCGGCTATGGGGTCGCACAGAGTCGGACACGACGGAAGCGACTTAGCGGCAGCCGCAGCAGCAGCAACCGGGTCACCTCAGAAGGACTTAGACACGAGTCTCGGTGGAGAGAGGATGGATCCTGCCAACCATCTCACTTCTGGGTAGACCTCGAAAGAAAATAAAACCTGAAACTCGCAGAGAGAGGCCTGCACTCCCAGGTCCATCGCAGCATCCATTCACAAGAGTCAAGATGGGGACCCAGCCCAAGTGTCCATCAAGGGAAGACTAGATCAAGAAGATACACGATCCAGGTAGAGATCGATCGATAGGGAGATCTAGGTGTCCCAGGTAGCCCCAGGAATGAACACAGTCTTACATCGTGATCGCATGGATGGGACTTAGGGAGTGATGCCCAATGAAGAAGTCAGGTAGAGAAAGAAAAAGAGTTTCTCCTGTCACTGACATGCCATGCAAGGCCACCTAAAACAAGGAAAACGATCATCACAGAGCGGCTGGGGGAGGGAGACATGGGAAGATGCCGATGTAACGGCGGGCGGGGGGGGGGGGGGGGGGGGGGAACTTCACGGATAAGGTACATATATACTGTCTACGTCACAAAGAGCACGGTGATTCTAAAGAATAGTATTGGTATTATCGTCGTCTCATATTCGGAGAAGGCAACGGCACCCCACTCCAGTCCTCTTGCCCGGAAAATCCCGTGGACGGAGGAGCCCGGTAGGAGCCCGGTAGGCCGCAGTCCACGTTGTCGCACAGAGTCGGACACGACGGAGCGACTTCCCTTCCCGTTTTCCCTTTCACGCCTTGGAGAAGGACACGGCAACCCACCGCAGTGTTCTTGCCTGGAGAACCCCAGGGACGGGGGTGCCCGGCGGGCTACCGTCTACGGGGTCGCACAGATTCGGACACGACGGAAGCGACGCAGCAGCAGCAGCAGCAGCAGCAGCAGCAGCAGCAGCAGCATTATCCTATTCGAAAGTCGCCATGACCGTGGACATGACGCATTCACTTCCCATACAATGGAAGAAGGACATGGCAACCCACTCCAGTAGTCTTGCCTGGAAAATTCCATGGACGGAGGAGCCTGGTAGGCTACAGTCCGTGGGGTCGCAAAGAGTCCAACACGACTGAGTGACTTCACTTTCTTTCGCATACAGTCATGACATGTATGGGTTGTGATCAAGCTATGAGCTACCGCTTGGGTGGTCATGAATGATTCTTTTGCAACAGACAGGTGCATCAAGTCACCATTCTGTACACGTTAGAACAGAGGATGTTGTATGTCCTTAACGAAGAACATTCTATTTCAATACACCGGGACATGAAACACATAACATCACCTAGTTTTATTATCTTTCAATGAATGGTCAGTATTGGCTGCACGCCAAAAAAAAAAAAAAAAGGAAAGAAAGAAAAAAGAAAAGAAAGCTTTATTGTGTGTGTGGGGGTGGGGGGGTGGGGGGGTGGGGTGGGGGGAGGGTCTTAGATATTGCCATGCAGGGACACAGATTTCAATAAAACCCAGGGAATGTTCCACAGGAAAGAGTCAGGGGCCTAGAAAGCTGAACCTCGTGAGGTTGTCAAGCCAGCTGAGGGCAATTAGGATTTGCTGTCATGCAACAAGGGACATGTTTCTTCTTCCAGGGTAGACGGTCACAAGGTATTTAGGGAAAGGGGAGGGTGTGAGAGGTATCTTGAATTTCGGGAACACTGTTTCCTTAGATGATCTGGAGGCCTCTGGGACCCAGTCAGTGCTCCAAGTGGACATTCCATCCAGACTGAGACACACGGACCTCTTCCTCGATGGCCTCCCCTCTCTATTTGGGGGAGCTCTCTCGGCCACGCTGATTCCACTTGGATGTGTCTTTCCCACGTCACACCCTTTGGCATTCAAAGATATCCTTCCATCGTTTTCTAAAGAGACCCGGTGTACGTATCTTTTGAGCGATGATGAGCATCAGACACGATCCCTCTCCGTGGCGTGGTTTCGGGCACGACACACCAATACGGGGACACATACATTCCACGTCCCTCTCGGCCATCGAGAGAGGCCGTGTACGGCACGTGATGCCACGGGACCGGTGAGGTCCTCGGGTTCAGCCCTCCCTCGACTTGGCTGTGGTCTTTGGTTTTGCTCTGTTCCGTGTGTGCTTTCTGACCCACGTGATCTCTCCGGATAGGGCACCCCATCCAAGCTCAAACCCATCGAGTCTGTGTGACTCCTATTCACGCATCAGGTGGGGATATCGACGCCCTCCACGTGGATCCATAACAATCGCCGTTCTGGGTTCAGGAGGATCCTGTTGTGTGTTCTGGGCGCGCTACGTGCTGTCCGTGTGAACTGTGGAATGAGGTTCGTGACATTGAACAGGAGACAGGGATCAAGACCATCCCCATGGAAAAGAAATGCCACAAACCAAAATGGCTGTCTGGGGAGGCCTTACACATAGCTGTGAGGAGAAGAGAAGCGAAAACAGAGGAGAAAAGGAAAGATACCCACATCTGAATGCAGAGTTCCAAAGAATAGCAAGAAGAGATAAGAAAGCCTTCTTCAGCGATCAATGCAAAGACATAGAGGAAAAGCACAGAATGGGATAGACTAGGGATCTCTTCCAGAAACTCAGAGATACCAAAGGAACATTTCATGCAAAGATGGGCTCGATACAGGACAGAAATGGTATGGACCCAACAGAAGCAGAAGATATTCAGAAGAGATGGCAAGAATGCACAGAAGAACCTTACAAAAACGATCCTCACGACCCAGATAATCACGATGGTGTGATCCCTGACCTAGAGCCAGACATCCTGGAATGTGAAGTCAAGTGGGCCTTAGAAAGCATCACTACGAACAAAGCTAGTGGAGGTGATGGAATGCCAGTGGAGCTCTTCCAAATCCTGAAAGACGATGCGGTGAAAGTGCTGCACTCAATATGCCAGCACATTTGGAAAACTCAGCAGTGGCCACAGGACTGGAAAAGGTCCGTTTTCATTCCGATCCCAAAGAAAGGCAATGCCAAAGAATGCTCACACGACCGCACACTTGCACTCATCTCACACGCTAGTAGAGTCATGCTCAAAATTCTCCAAGCCAGGCTTCAGCAATATGTGCACCGTGAACTTCCTGATGTTCAAGCTGGTTTTCGAAAAGGCAGAGGAACCAGAGATCCGATTGCCAACCTCCGCTGGATCATGGAAAAAGCAAGAGAGTTCCAGAAAAGCATCTATTTCTGCTTTCTTGACTATGCCAAAGCCTTTGACGGTGTGGATCACAGTAAACTGTGGAAAATTCTGGAAGAGATGGGAATACCAGACCACCTGACCTGCCTCTTGAGAAATCTGTACGCAGGTCAGGAAGCAACAGTTCGAACTGGACATGGAGCCACAGACTGGTTCCAAATAGGAAAAGGAGCTCGTCAAGGCTGTCTATCGTCACCCCGTGTATTTAACGTATACGCAGAGAACATCATGAGAAACGCTGGACTGGAAGACACACACGCTGGAACCAAGATTGCCGGGAGAACTATCAATCACCTCAGATGTGCAGATGACACCACCCTCATGGCAGAAAGTGAAGAGGAACTCAAGAGCCTCTTGATGACAGTGAAAGAGGAGAGTGAAAAAGTGGGCTTAAAGCTCCACATTCAGAAAACGAAGATCACGGCATCCGGTCCCATCGCTTCATGGGAAATAGATGGGGAACCAGTGGACACGGTGTCAGACTTTATTTTTCTGGGCTCCAACATCACTGCAGATGGTGACTGCAGCCATGAACTTAAAAGACGCTTACTCCTTGGAAGGAAAGTGATGACCCACCTAGATAGCATATTCCAAAGCAGAGACATTCCTTTGCCAACAAAGGTTCGTCCAGTCAAGGCTACGGTTTTTCCTGTGGTCATGTATGGATGTGAGCGTTGGACCGTGAAGAAGGCTGAGCGCCGAAAGAATGGATGCTTTTGAGAGAATGGTGGTGTTGGAGAAGACTCCTGAGGGTCCCTTGGACCGCAAGGAGATCCAACCAGTCCATTCTGAAGGCGACCAACCCAGGGATTTCTTCGGAAGGACTGATGCGAAAGCTGAAACTCCAGTCCTTTGGCCACCTCACGCGAAGAGTTGACTCATTGGAAAAGACTCTGATGCTGGGAGGGATCGGGGGCAGGAGGAGAAGGGGACGACAGAGGAGGAGATGGCTGGATGGCATCACTGACTCCATGGACGTGAGTCTCAGTGAACTCCGGGAGTTGGTGATGGACAGGGAGGCCTGGCGTGCCGCGCTTCATGGGGTCGCCAAGAGTCGGACACGACTGAGCGACTGATCTGATCTGATCTGATCTGATGTGCTGTCCGTGATCTCACGTGCCTTTCGGGCATGGGTGATGGAGACGGACACCAAGCGGCAGGGCGGCCATCTGGCATCTCGGCCTAGAGCGGTTTCACAAGTGACATCTCAGAACCGGGGCTGAGAGAGCCATCCCTCCCCGGGCCCCCCTCGGTGGTGGCCGGGATGGGGGTGGGGTGGGGGAGTGTGAGGTTAGGGAGACGGGAGTGGGGGGGCTGGGCTAAGGGTCGGGGTCGGGTGGGGGGCGGGGGGGGGGGGGGGGGGGCGGCGCGCGAGGCGAGGGGACCGTCCCAGTCCCCCTGAGAAGTGAAGGCAGGTTCCGTCCCCCTGAGAACTTCCTGCCTTCAGGCGTGTGAGAGGCGTAGGTTTCTCTCCAATCCACGGCCACGCATCATTTTCCGCCCTGTTCAAAAACACAGACAAAAAACGTATTTGTGTATCTCGGCTTGTTTTCTGGCCGAGGCCAAAGACCTCTTCAAGCGTGTCCAAAGGGTCTGACAGGATGGGAGGGTGCAGGTCAATCCATGTGTCAAGAGATCCAGAGAACCTGTCACAACTGTGACTCGGGCCTTTTTCAGAAACAGGCCCATCTGGATGTATTCCCTGGACAGGAGTCACCCCAGAAGTTTCCTTGAAGGGATCGAGTTGCAGGAGTCGGGGTCGTGGCCCCGCCGCCGCCGCCGCCGCCGCCGCCGCCAAAGGGCCCCTTCAGCCCGGCAGGCCGGCAGGCCGGCAGGCCAGCAGGCCCTGCAGGCAGGGGCTATTGTCTGTGGGCCCCACCCCCACCTTCCCCCACCCTCCCCCTGCAGGATATCCTCGCCGGATAGCTTCATTCAAATGCAGAAAGCTTTCCAGTCAAGTCAGAGCCTCTGACTTCGCCTCGAGCTTCTCTCTATTGAATGGTGATCCGCCCCACCCAGCCATTCCATGTCTCCACCTTGAGACGGCCCCTTCGGCACCGCGCGGAGGAAGGGGGCTGGGGGGTGGGGAGGGAGGCCGAGGGACAGATTCGCCTCGTGTCAGGCCAAAGGAGTCTCCTCCTTTTGGTAACCCAGGAAACCCCGCTCACGCGTGTGAGGATCACGGACGTGCGTGGAAACAGCCACCGTCCCTTGACATCTTCCCCTCCGTGGGAGGAGGTTTTCCTCCCTGCCTGCCTTCAGAGGGACAGAAAAGGAGGGAGGGGCAGAGCGTTCCTCTGGCGCTGGCCGGCTCTTAAGTCACTTGACTCCAAAACACTCCACAGGGCACGGAGGTTCACGTGCAGTGGGGTGGGGTGGGGTGGGGTGGGGTGGGGTGGGGACGGCGGCCTACTCCGGACCCCACCAGTTTTCCCTCCTCTTGACACTTGCCTGGAACCCATGAAAAGCTGAGCTGGTGACTGTGTGTGTGAGTGCGTGCATGTACGCGTGTACATGAGAGACGGCGCGTGTGCGTGTGCGTGTGCGTGTGCGTGTGCGTGTGCATGGACGTGAGAGAAAAAGAAAGGAAAAAAAAAAAAAAAATCCAGAAGGAAGGAAGGAAGGAAGGAAGGAAGGAGGGAGGGAAGGAGGAGGGAGGGACGAAATAGGTTAGTTCGTAGGAGCCTCCGTGTCATGGCAAGAGTTTCTGAGCACAGATCCTCCGTTCAGGGAAACAGTGATCGTATCTCCTCTCAGGAGGCCGTGATGTCGATGGACGGGTGCGGGAAAGCAGGCCTGGGGTGCAAGCCATCAGGTTTTTTGTGTTTTTTGTGTTTTTTTTTTTTTTTTCCCCTCAGAGGCACTTGTAGGGAAACCAAGGAAACACACAGGTTCATCCCTGGAGCGGATTCGAGAAACCAGTCGGCAGAGGGAGAGGCAGTCTAGGAGGTTGATTTTTAGACGTCAGGGTCGGGCCCTGGAGCGGGTTGCCATGTCCTTCTCCAGGAGGCCTTCCTGGCCCGGGGATGGAACCCGGGTCTCCTGCATCGCAGGCAGACTCTTGACCGTGTGAGCCACCAGGGAAGCTCCGTCAGAAACATTCACCAAGTCCTCTAGCTTCCATCCGCAGGGCTTCAGGCACAGGGCCTTTTGAGTTCTCCGTCAGAAGGGCAAGAGAACATGGGACGTTGGTCCCTCCCCCCCCCCCCCCCCCCCCCCCCCCGAGAGAGGGTTGTTTGATAGCGGAGGCAGCTCGGAACACTTCAGGCTCCAGTCCCCCTCTCGGGTGAAGAACCACACGCAAAGCAACACACACACACACACACACACACACACACACACACACACACACACACACATATATAGGACACGACTCTCCTATCCGGAAGTGTGTACCCCCGTTTCACGGAAACATCCTCTGGGCCCCTAAGGAACGTGTGGCAATCACTCTGGCCAAGGAGATAAGAATCCTCCACGGAGAGTTTCTGAAGTCTGGAAGGACCAGGTCGAGAGAAAAAGAGAGACGATTCCCTTCTGCTGAGAGGGGTGCTGTATGAAGCGACCAAGGGGATGTCCATCTTTCCAAATTCCCATTTTAAACCTCGTGTCCTTTTCGGTCCTTTGTTTTTCCCTTTGTATCTGGAAAGCAACAGGTGGAACGGTAGGTCCTTTCATTATTTTCTTTCTTTCTTTCTTTCTTTCTTTCTTTCTTTCTTTCTTTCTTTCTTTCTTTCTTTTTCCTGCCTGCCTGCCTGCCTGCCTGTCCGCCCGCCCGTCCCTCCATCTGTCTTCTCTCTGTCTCTCTCGCTTTTCACTCAGGTTAGGGAATTTTAAAAAAAAAAAAAAAAAAAAAAGAGGACCCTGTATTTCTGCAGGTCAGGAAGCCACAGTGAAAACTAGACATAGAACCCAACAGGCTGGTTCCAAATAAGGGAAAGGAGTCCATCAAGGCTGTCTATCGTCACCCTGCTTATTGAACGTACACGCTGAGTACACATCATGAGGAGCGCTGGGCTGGATGAAGCACAAGCTGGAATGAAGATGGCCGGGAGACATATCCATCCCCTCAGATATGCACACGACAGCACCCTCACGGCAGAAATGAAGCCCAGGGTGGGTTTCCAAAGTCGTGTTCGTTTCAGGTGTTCAGTCTTTTCCCTTGGAGAGGTTCATGCAACATCATACGTCTACTTTCCCGTGCTGGCATAGTATATAGTAGGTGCTTGTGGATTCTTTGGATGTACAGTTTATGTGTCCATGTTCAACCAGCCCTCCTAAGTGGACCGTCCTGCCCTTCCTCCCCCCGCCCCAGCCCCCCCATCCTCTTTTCCTCAAGAAGTCAGGCATCCACTTCAGCCTCCTGTTCCTCAGTTCATCCAACCCCATGGAAGAAGTCATCCCTCCAGTTTTTCCATCGGTTCTCTACACCTCGCCTGATGGTGGCGGGTGACTGGAAGACTGACAGTTCTGAAGAACTTTGCAAGAGCTTTGGGTGAAGCGTGTCCATCAGTAAAGACCATGGAAGGTATGCCCCACGTGGCAAACACCATTGCTTTGAGTTGTGGTCGGTTTGCCTGGCTTCAGTGAGGGACGGAAGGGAGGCTTCCACCTTCCACAGAGAAAGCTATCCCTAGCGTACCAAGGACGTTTGACAACCCCCCGCCACCCCAGGTTACAGGCGCGACAGGTCAGACTGTAGCAATCATCATGTCCAGGGTGTGTTTAAAACAGGCAGACTCATCTTAAAGGCACTCTGTCCTGTGAAGGTGGAGGGAGGGGAGCGAGAGGCAGAGGGACGACGACAGAGGAAGGAAGGAGAAAAAGAGGGGACAGGAACACACAGAGTGGGGCGGGGTGGGGGGGGGGGTGAGGCATGTGTGGCGTGTCTGTGACATGCCCAGGTGGTGTTGCGTGGGTGGAGAGTGTGCGGCCGTGTGTGTGTGTGTGTGTGTGTGTGTGTGTGTATGGGGGGGGGGGGGGTAGGTGTGTGGTGTGAGTGTGTTGTGTATAGCTGCCACGGGGGGCCGTGTGGGCGGCATGGGTGTGTGCGTGTGGCGTCCGCCTGTGGGTGCGGGGGCAGAGACAGAGGCCGAGAGACACAGCCAGGCAAAGGACAACGCAGTGTGTGTGTTGGGGGGGCGGGGAGGGGGTGGTGGGGGTGGGTTGGGGGGGCGGGGAGGGGGTGGTGGGGGTGGGTGGTGTGTGGCCGGTGTGAAGGGCCCTGCGTGTGTGTGGGCGGGCTGTGTGTGTGGTGTGGGCGGCATGGGTGTGTGCGTGTGGCGTGCGCCTGTGGATGCGGGTCTGGGGGGGCGGGGTCAGAGACAGAGGCCAAGAGACACAGCCAGGCAAAGGACAACAAAGTGTGTGTGTGTGGGGGGGGGGGGGGGGGCCGGGGGGGGAGGTGTGTGTGTGTGTGGCCAGGTGGGGGGGAGGTGTGTGTGGTGTGGGGGTGGCGGGGCGGGGTGTGAGAGTGTGTGTGTGTGTGCGCGCGCGCGTGCGTGTGGGCATGCATGTGGTGTGTGGGCAGAGGCAGAGCGTCACATCCAGGCAAAGGACAACGCTGTGTGTGTGTGTGTGTGTGCGTATGTGTGTGGTGTGGGCCGGGTGTCTGTGTGTTGGGGGGGGAGGGCGAGGCAGTGTGTGGCGTTGTGGCATGCTCAGGTGGTAGTGCGTGGGTGGTGTGTGTGGCCGTGTGAGTGTGTTGGGGTGGGGGGGGGGGGTGGTTCGTGTGTGGTGTGGGTTTGTTGTGTATAGGTGCCACGAGGGCGCGTGTGGGCCGCATGGGTGTGTGCGTGTGGGGTGCGCCTGTGGGTGCGGGTCGGCAGAGACAGAGGCCGAGAGAGACAGCCAGGCAAAGGACAACGCTGTGTGTGTGTGGGTGTGTGGGTGTGGTGTGAAGGGCCCTGCGTGTGGGCGGGGTGTGTGTGTGGTGTGGGCGGCATGGGTGTGTGTGTGTGTGTGTGGCGTGCGCCTGTGGGTGCAGGGGCACAGACAGAGGCCGAGAGACACAGCCAGGCAAAGGACAACAAAGTGTGTGTGTGGGGGGGGGGGGGGGGCGGGGCGGGGGAGGTGTGTGTGGTGCGGGGGTGGCGGGGCGGGGTGTGAGAGTGTGTGTGTGTGTGCCCGCGCGTGCGTGTGGGCATGCATGTGGTGTGTGGGCAGAGACAGAGGCAGAGCGTCACAGCCAGGCAAAGGACAACGCAGTGTGTGTGTGTGTGTGTGTGTGTGTGTGTGTGTGTGTGTGGTGTGGGGGGAGGGGGTGTGCGTGTGGGGGGCGGGGTGTTTATGGGCTGTGTGTGTGGGGGGGGGGGATGCGTGTGTGCACGCCGTGTGGGGGTGGGGGTGTGTGTGTGTGTATGGGGGGAGGGGGTAGGTGTGTGGTGTGAGTGTGTTGTGTATAGCTGCCACGGGGGGCCGTGTGGGCGGCATGGGTGTGTGCGTGTGGCATCCGCCTGTGGGTGCGGGGGCAGAGACAGAGGCCGAGAAGACACAGCCAGGCAAAGGACAACGCAGTGTGTGTGTTGGGGGGGCGGGGAGGGGGTGGTGGGGGTGGGTGGTGTGTGGCCGGTGTGAAGGGCCCTGCGTGTGTGTGGGCGGGCTGTGTGTGTGGTGTGGGCGGCATGGGTGTGTGCGTGTGGCGTCCGCCTGTGGGTGCGGGGACAGAGACAGAGGCCGAGAGACACAGCCAGGCAAAGGACAACGCAGTGTGTGTGGGGGGGGGGGGGGGGGGCGGGGAGGGAGTGGTGGGGGTGGGTGGTGTGTGGCCGATGTGTAGCGCCCTGCGTGTGTGTGTGGGGGGGGGGGGGTGTGTGTGTGTGGTGTGGGCGGCATGGGTGGGGGGGGGGGGGCAGAGACAGAGGCCGAGAGACACAGCCAGGCAAAGGACAACGCAGTGTGTGTGTGTGTGTGTGTGTGTGTGTGTGTGGTGTGGGGGGAGGGGGTGTGCGTGTGGGGGGCGGGGTGTTTATGGGCTGTGTGGGGAGGGGGGATGCGTGTGTGCACGCCGTGTGGGGGTGGGGGGGGCTGTGTGGGTGGGTGTGTGTGGTGTGTAGGGTGTGCCTGCAGGTGGTGCGGGCAGAGACAGAGAGACGCAGCCAGGCGCCAAGGAGGACGCAGTGTGTGTGTGTGGGTATGCACGTGGGGGGTGTGGTGTGCGGGCAGGTGGTGCGGGCAGAGACAGAGAGACGCAGCCAGGCGCCAAGGAGGACGCAGTGTGTGTGTGTGGGTATGCACGTGGGGGGTGTGGTGTGCGGGCGGGCGGAGACAGAGAAACGTGCATGGATGGATATCCCGCATCATTCGCTTGTGTTTCCTGAGCGCGTTCATCACCTCCGCGATCCAGACCACTCCCGTCCGTGACAGGTGACTCTGCCACCACCAGCCCGCACTTGGTCTTTTGGCAGGCAGACAGGGGGGTGTTCTGAGCTGGGGGCGGGGGGCGAGGGGCGCGACTTGCTGTCCCCAAGCCAGCTTTGAATCCTCGCGCTCTGCCCCTGAACCTGACTGGAGCAAGTGGATCCGCGTGCTCTGTCGTGGCTTTGTCGTTTGAAATCCTTGGCGGGAGACGGAAAAGCCCCCACATGCCAAGGGGGAGACAAGGCCCCAAAGAAGGAAGTCAGCTCCCTTGGGTTCAAAATAGCTGTCCTCCAACATGGATCAAGTTTCCCCACACGAGATTTCCAATCCAAACCTAAAAAAGCCCAAGGGGGCTAAACCCATCCCGCCCCGTTGACCTGTGGCCCAAGGTGCCCCTCCCCCCACAGCCTCCTTCCACAGCCCCAGGGCATTCAAGAGTTCGCCGGCCCCGCCTGCCTGCTCCATCCGTGGTCCTCCCGCCCCCCCTGCAGGACCCTCTAAAAAAAGCGACCGACAGGCAGGTGGCGCCCGACAACCAACCCGCTGTCCGGAGAGCCGGCCGCAGCCTAGAAGCTCCGAGGGAGACCAGCAGGGACTCGTTGCCAAGACGGGGCCCATCCTAGGGCGCAGTTTCTCCGCTCAGTCAGCGACGCGGACAGGAAAAGAGGACACGCCGACACTTCTCGAGGACGTCCCTGGGCGAGGTACGACGGACGCGGGGAGCGGGGACAGGCGGGGGGGGAGGGGAAGGATTCTTGACAACCCCACCCACGGGGCAG
>NW_020867782.1:30000-40845 GCF_003369695.1 Bos indicus x Bos taurus
CCCGTGCTGGGGCAGGGGGAAGCGCGAGTCGGCCGCCAGGGCCCACCGCGGGATCTCACCGCCGGAGGCCTCCCAGCACAGGGACGGTCCCACCGCACGCCCGGGACGACGGACTGGCGCCCCCCCCCCCCCGGCACCCTCACGGGGGCTCACGCCCACCGCCACCGACACACACCCGAGAGCCGCAAGCCGGCCAGGGAGAACGCTCTCCCGCCGCGCACCGGCGGCCCCCACGTCCCCCACACGCGCAAAGCTCCCCGCGCGCCGCCCCGCCTCGGGGACGCCACCGGCCGACGGAGGCCGGGGGACGACACCCACATGAGGCGAGGCCGGCTCGGCCCCAGACAGGGGAAGGGAGCGCGGGGCGGTCGCACGCGCGGGACGAGGAGGAGAGGCCGGCAGCGGCGGGGAGGGGCCGGCAAGCACGCACGGCGGGGGCCGCGGGACAGGGCCGCGGGCGCCATCCGGGGACCACAAAGACACCGGGAACACGGCCGGGCCACCAGGAAAACCAGCGCGGGGTCCCACCGCCACCCACACACGAGGGCGGTCCCGCGACACGCCTGGGACGCCGACCGGTCCCGGCCAGCCCCAGAGCGGGCCCCCACGACCCGGCCCCGCCGCCAGGGCCGGCGAGCCGCCCAAACCCATCTTCCGCCACCCGTCCTCGACAGATCCGTCTTCCGATCTAAGTCTGCCACCCCGAGGCTCGACATCCTGGGGATCACGCTCTCGAGCGAGGCGGCCCCGACCGTGACCGCACGCCGCCACCGGCTGCGGCTCGTGGGGAGAGGGCGGGCGCGATAGGCTCTCCCGCACCACGGCTGCGGGGCTGGGGAAGCCGGGGCCGACCGGACGTCGCGCCCCCAACACCTTCCCCCCTTTGCCCCAAGGCTCACCACACCGCGGGGGCCGACCGCGCGCACACGCGGCGCACGCACGCTCCGGTCCCCCCCCACCTGCCGGACGCCCGGCGGGGCCCAGCGGGACCCTCCCCCAACTCGAAGGGGGGAGGCGCGGGCCGCGGTAGGCAACGAGCGGCACACGGCCCCACCGCGGGGCCGGCGCACCCGCCCCCCACCGCCCCCAGAGGGGAGGTGGGGGGCGGGGTGTTCTGCCCACGCGCTCTTGGCAGCCGCCACGGCGGCCACTGCGCACTCAGGAGGGGCAGCAGCTGGGGGGTCCGATACCCCAAGGCTCCCTCTCGGATCGCTAGAGAAGGCTTTCTCACCGAGGGCTCGCCGCCCCTCACCCGGATCGTCTCTCTCCTTCGGGCCCACGGAGGCGCTCCACGAGCCACCAGTCCTCAGCTGGGGTGGGAGGAGTCTGCGGTACAGGTAGGCGGAGCACCAACACAGGAGCGTCTGCGCGGCCGGGGCCAGCGCCGAGCCCGCGTCCCGTCCCCTGCAAGGCCTCGACGACCCGTCAGCCTCGACGACGAGGGGAACAGGCACGCCTCTCCTACCGCCTCGACCCCCCCCAAAAGAGAGCCCACTCACGGGACACACACACACACCACCGCGGTGGGGACCCGAGGAGGACACCGGGGTTAAGGGAAACGACACCACCGCTCGGCCTCAGGCACCTGAGCGACGACCTGGAGCGCTCCAGGGGCACCACCGAGGGTCCAACGAGGCACGCTCGCGCACCCGCGCGGGGGGGCGCAGCGCAGCAGCGGTACAGCCCTCCCCACCGCGGGGAGGGCCGCTCGCGGAGCACACGCCGGGAAGGCGAAGCGAGAGCATCTGCTGTGTCAGAAGACCCACGGCCCCCACTGACGCCACCCGAGGCGGGGGACAGGAGACCGAAGGTCAGGGCCAGAGGCCGCAACCCAGCCCCCGCCTTCCTCCCCCTCCCCGACGGCCAGGGGGGAAAAGTCAGGCGAGGGGCCCCGCGGACAGACCGAGAAGAGCAGACACGTTCACCGGGAACACCTGTCCCTCGTCTGGCACGGCTTAGGCCCGGCCCGGGAGAGCACGACCACACCACATCGATCGGATGAGCCAAGGTGGAGCAGGGGGAAGGCACGGCGAGGACAGTCACCAGAGGGGCCCGCTTTAAGCCTCACCGGCAACCTCCGCCCCCCACCTCGCCTCAGGCGAGAGCGGCCCACGACCCCAGGAGGTTCGAGAACGCCTGACACGTGGCACGGAGCCCACAGGGCGGGGGTCGCATCTCAGCCTTCACCGGGTGCCCGCAGCGGGGAGCGCACAGGGTAGAAGACCCACGGCGCCTCGCCCCGCCGCCCTCGGGTCGCCCAGAGACCGGAGGTGGCACCACGAGTCGGGTCAGCCAGACAACGCCACACAGGAACCGGCGCACAGGCCCAGGCGGGCGGCTCCAGCGGCAAGGGCCGAACCGGGGACCAGAGCTGGCGGCCCGAAGGCCCAGAGCCCCGCGTGCATCCAGAGACCCAAAGTTTCCTCGGTGGCAGACACCGAAGCAGACCGTGTCAGCACTTACCTGGTGGTAAAAAAGGCCCATTAAGGGCGACGAAATGACAGCAGCCGACAGCGGGGCCCATCCACGACTCGCATGGAGGACCCCCGGAACCTTGGCCCGGCCACCTGTCCCCAGCGCTACCCCATAAACACCAGGCCCGGAGCTCTCGTGGCGGGGGTGGGGGGGTGGGGGGGGCGGGGGGAGTCATCTGGTCGACCGGGGGAAGGGGAGCAGGGGGAGGGGGCGCGCGATGGCCAAAGTGGGGGCGCGGACACCCACCAAGGGAGAGGGAGCTGGCCGGGGGCGCCCTCTCCCGCTTCGCCCACACGGGTAGGGGTACCGGTCCGTCGGAGTCTCCGAACGGGGATTTGGCTTCGATGAGCATCAAGAAACAAGAAGGAAGAACCGTCAGCGCGGCGCCTCCAACGAGACGAGCGGGCCCCGACCAGGGACCGCGCCCGGGCGGGACCCAGACCGTCCTAGATGGGGCACCCAGGACGGCCCGAGCCGGTCCCCACCTCCTGACCGGGATTCAGGGAGGTGGGGAGGGGTGAGACAAAGTCGCATCCGACGACCGAGACCCACGAAGGCACGCTGAAGGGTCGGGCGCGCCCTCCCCGGCCACCCGCGGAAGCAGGGTCCGGTCCATCCACGTCTCCGGACCCATCGGGACTTTGAAAAAGAAACAGCATGTGTGCCAGGAGACGCCTCGGGCGACCGGACCCCACGGGTTGGGGTGGGGGGTGGGGGGTGGGGGGCGGCCGCACACGCGCCCGCCTCTCCCCGTCAACCCTCACGACTCCGGCGGGCGGGTCCCCACCTCCGGAGCGGGGCCGAGGGCGAAGCAAACGCTCCTGAGGGCGGCCCAGGAGGAGTCCGGACCGCCGAGCCCGAGTCCAGGCGCTCCGGGCAGGGAAGACCCTCTCCCTGCCCACCGCGGCGGCCCGGCCCAGGGAGGGTCCGGCCGGTCCTTCTCCGCGGCCACAGGGGCACGGGGAGATGCTGGTCGACCCGGTCCGGCCACCCCAGAGCCCGGCCCCGGAGCGCCGCGACGATCACCCTCCTCAGAAACCTAGAGAACCAATCTCCGGCGACAGCAGGACGTCCCTAGGCCTCGGCGCCACCGGGACTGTCGCCGCCAGCATAGCCGGTGTCTGAGAGCTCTGCCTCGGGCCCGGCGGCTGAGTCACAACCCTCCTGAAGGGCTCGCCGAAGCTCCGGAGGGGGAGGGACAATATACAAGCGGCCGCCAGGTGGCTCCCGACAACCGGCTCGAACGTCCCGAGGACGGGTCGCTGTCGCCGGCCGCCGGGGACGCCACAGCGCCGGCCGCCCAAACGCCCGAGCTCGGCCCGGAGCCTCCGCCGCCGAGCGACGCGACGCGACGCGACCCCGGCCGCAGAGGAAGGGAGAGGAGCCGGGAGATCTCTCCCCTGGAGGCTGCCACGAAAGAGCCGCGATCCCCCCCCCGCCCCCCGCCACGCGATTCCAGGGTGGTGGGGGGACATTCCACGGAGACGCGGGCGGGCGGGCGGCGGGGGCTCGGGGCGGGGTGGGCGGAGAGAGGGGGCACCAGTGACATCCCAGGAACCCCCGGCCCCCGGCCCCCCGAAAGAGGGGGGCGGGAGGGAGGGAGGGAGAAAAGGAGGGAAGGAGGGAGGGAGGGAGGGAGGGAGGGAGGGACCGGCAAAGCGAAACCAGGCAAGCGCTGCTGGGAGAACAAAGCAGGACTTTCGAAAGCAGACACGGACACAGACACACAAGCCTAGGAGTAAGAAAGGAAAAGAAGGAGACACTCGGACCCCCAAGAAGAGAAAACAAAACTCAACCTGGGTAGAGACACCGTGACAAAGTCCAGAGACGACACACACAAGCATGCGCGGGTGGGTGGGGAAAGTGCACTTGAGGTCAGGAGAACACGGATTTCAACACCACTGGCCACAAACAGCGGAAAGGCGGACGGCCTGGGAGGTCTGGGGTGGCAGGGCTGCGGGGGGGGGGGGGGGGGTGGGGGTGGGGGGTTGGGGGGTTGCGGGGAGGGTGTGGGGGGGTGGTATTGAGGGGCGTGCTGGTGAGGAGGACGGAGTCCATAGGGATCCACTAAATAAACCCCGGGTCCCGTGACAACAGCCACCTCAATGAATACATAACTTTTTCACGTAGCTCAGAAACGAAATGAGACAAAACCACCAGGCAGGAAAGTCAACTCGTGGAACTGTCCTGGCAGCTTAAAAGTCAGAGAGAGAGAGGAGAGGGAGAGGGAGAGGGAGAGGGAGAGGGAGAGGGAGAGGGAGAGGGAGAGGGAGAGGGAGAGGGAGAGGGAGAACGCATACACATGTGGGTATACACGTGTACATATGTATACGCACACGTAATCGCGTCTATATATACGTGCACGCAGGCGTATAAACACACACGTACGAAGGGCATGCTCACGTACACGCACGTGTCTGTGTGCGCACGTGTATGCCTAGGCGTTTCTAGTGTGCGTGTATGCTTGCGTGTATATACGCAGAGGCATCTATACACATACGTACACGGATAGACACAGGCGTGAACACACATGCTCACATGTGCAGAGACGTCGGGATACATAGGCACACACACACACATACACGCGGACGTGTCAACGCATCTAGACGCACGTATAGTGTGTATACGTGTGATGTCTGCGCACAGGTGTGGATGCACGTCTATGCGTACCCGTACGTGCATGCTTGCATAGACACACATATCTGCGTGTGTATGTGCACACGTGTATGTACACACGTATACATACGTACGGACGCATACGCAGACGCCTACAGAGAGCGTATGTACGTCCACACAGACGCACGCGTGAATCTGTGCCTACGTACACACGTGTGTATATATACGTAGACGTGCACGCATGTACGTATGTACAGGTGCCCGTGTGCATCTAGAGTGCCTATACACAGATCGATGTGCATAGATGCACACACATGTATACGCATACGCAAACGCGCGTGTGTATACGTACATGTACATGTGCATCAGTGTATATGTGCATCTATACCCATGTGTCTGCGTGGATGTCTACGTGCGCGCGTGTGTGGTGTGCGTATCTATAGGTGTACATTCGTACGTATAAATACTCACAGACACACACGTACATACCCGGGCGGAAACACACATCCGTGTGTGTGTGTGTGTGTGTGTGTGTGTGTGTGTGTGTGTGTCTGTCTGTCTGTCTGTCTGTCTGTCTGTCCGTCCGTCCGGGGAAAGCACAAGCATATTGCAAAAGGGGCTTTTCTGTCCAACACCGATCAAGGCGTCAGACACCTCAACCTCCAAAAGGGAAACAACCCCCGATGAGCGAAGTGGGCAGGAGGCCCGAACAGACCCCTTCCTTCCAAAGAAAGGTGGAACAGGCAGACACCCAGAAGCACAAGGTAGAACACACATCCACGGCAGGGCTGGGCTGGGCTGGGCTGAGCTGGGGCTCCTGGGGGTGGGGGCGGGCTCACGGAAGCACCCCACCCCGGGGCGTTTCCCTGGACAATGATCCTTCTCATTCGGAGGGGAAAGGCCCAGGAGCCGGGAATCGCAATCACGACAGCAAGTTCGAACCATCAGAGGACAGTGGCTCCTGATGGATCGAACGCGTTTTTTCTGCAGCTGAGAAAACTGTGGGCGGACTCAGAGAGATCAGATCTCATCCCCTGGCGCCTCACAGACAGAGAAACCACATCCCTAGGGAAAAGAGTCCTGCGATGTACACTCCCCCAAAGATTCCCCCATTCGACCCAACCCAGCAACTCCACAGGGTGCCCACGGAGGGAAGGGACAAAGAAGATACGGATGTGTGCATGTGTGGGATCGACCCCTATACCTAGGTCGACTTCCGTACACACATCATGATAGAACTCTGTCTGTGTGCCTATGCCTGGATCTATTCACGTGCACGCGTGCTCACGCGCATGCAGACACACACACACACACACACACACACACACACACACACACACACACACACAGAGGAATGGGACTCAACCACCAGAAGGGAATGAAATCTCACAGTCTGCAGGAACCTGGAGAGACCTTTAGAGGGTATTATGCTACATGAAATACCTCAGATCAGTCGTTTCCATGCAGAACCTACCAAACCATACACGGTGAACAGAACAGAACCAAACAGAAACAGGCTCAGACATACTACAAAGGAACACACGGGGGGGGGGGGGGGGGGGGCGGGGAGCTGGCCAGAGGAGGGAGGGGCGGGGGAGGGGGAACTGTGCAGGGCGGGGGGGGGGGGGGGGGGGCGGGGGTGAGGAGAGAATGAGTGAGTGCCCCTGGCGAGGGAGAGAGACGAAGTGGTGCAACCTTCCACTTATGAAATACATGAGTCACGGGCACGTCATCACACCAAATGTCATTTGCCGTGACACCAGGTGGTGACGGACAGTCACTAACTAGATGTATCCTGGTGATGGCTGTGTCATGTGCTACACTAAAACATCGTCTGTAGAGCTGAAAATTAAAGGGGGAACGCCCGCCCCCCCCCCCCCCAAAGAAAAAGGAAAGGAAGAAGGAAGGAAGGAAGGAAGGAAGGAAGGAAGGAAAGAAGGCAAAAGTAAACGTTGGCAGTCAGTTAGACGTCCGTTTGAGAAGAGTGGGACTTGTGTGTGTGGGGTGGGGGGGGGGGTGGGGGGAGAAACTAGGGTGAGGAGGAGGAGGAGGAGGAGGAGGAGCAGGAGGAGGAGAAAGAAAAGGACCCGATTGCCTTGAGGGGGAGGAGGAGATGAAAGATCCCAAGAGTGGACAGGACGGTCAGGTGAGTGCCATAGGGAAAGGAAACGAAGCCAAGCAACCGAACACACTCCCAACGGTGGTTTTGTTCAGTCCAAGATCAAGATGGGGACAGCACGGTGTCCTCCAGCACACAGCGACACACAGGCCTCACTCGGCAGGGGGAGTTGGGGATAACCCTGAACGCCGAAGCGGACAAAAGAAGCCGTCACGTTCATCCATGGCTGAAAAGTACCATGGTCCCACGACATTCCAAACTCCTCTCAAACCATTGAAAGACTCTCTCCCTCACTCGCCGTTCAAAATGTAGAGAACAGGAAAGGAGCGAAACGATGGTGGGTGGCTGGCTGGCTGGCTGGATTTCCGTGATGGTGTGATTAGGGAACACATGGACAGAAAAGCATCCGATTCACTTGTGTAAAGAATCTCTCTTGCCTTCTCGGCCTGGTGTCTTTCCTCTGTCTGGATGATTCCCCTCCCCCACCCCACCCCCCGACTCCCAGCTTGAAGATCAGCCTCCAAAACGAAGCCCTTTGTGCTCTCCAGGTCCCGCCGCCACGATCTCTTTGGAGCGCCCTTCCGAAGGGGAACGTTTTCATCCACGTCATCGCCCTGAGACAGCTTCAGCCTGTCCCTCCCCCACCCCCCCCCACCCCCCCCCCACTCCACCCCAAGCCCCCCGCCCACCCCCCCTCTCTCCCTCCTGCTCCTCTTCCCCCTCCTCTGAACTGTCGAGCTCCCCTCGCGCTGGCCTCTCACCCCACACGGTGGCAGTGTTGGCCTAGGTATGCTCAGGTGTCTCCTAACCGCATCCGAGTGGACTTGCACTGTTTCTCAGCTGCGTCGTTCAGGGACCATGTTTTTCCTGGCCTTTTCCGCGGGTGGGGGAGACCCGGACGGGCCGGGGCCAGGCGGGGTGGGGGAGCCTGCGTGTGGGGGGAAGGGTGGGGGCAGAGAGGAGGAGGAGGAGGAGGAGGAGGAGGAGGAGGAGGAGGAGGAGGAGGAGGAGGAGGAGGAGGAGGAGGAGGAGGAGGAGGAACAGGAACACAGCTCCCCAGCGCCAGTGTGTGCCTGCGGCCTGGAAAAGAGATCACGCACCAGGCTGGCTCCGAAAAGGGGATCGATCGGTCAGGAGACCGGGCACGTTTGTGCTTCGCAGAGTCCCTGCAGATCGAACAGGCAGTGGCAAGTGTGGGGCTTCCCACACTTAGAACTGTTCACCCATCGTGGACACAGGCGTCTGGCACACCGGGGGTTAGGCTCTCGGTGCGATCGATGTCCACAAGCCGTAGCCACTGAAACGTGTGCACCCTGGAGCCGCCGCCGCCGTGCAGAGGGAGATCTCATCCGGCTCCGCGGGTCCTTCCCGTGAGTAGGCCGGGATCTCAGGAAGCACAGACATCCAGAGCACTGAGTGAACCTGACCGTCACGCTTTCCGAGTCCAAGTGAACCAGAAGGGAGGGTCCCTCACGTGTGGGTTTGTCTCTCCATCGGAGGCATCCTCTCTTGGAGCCGATTAGGGTGCCGCGGGCCCCGTGGAGCAGAGAGGACAGAGAGTTCCCTTCGGTCCCCTGCTCCTCCCACGGGCGCGCACGGGCACGCTCCCCAACGGTCCTAGGACCATCCTGCCCCAGAGGAGCGTGCCGGCCGGCCACAGCCCACCTACAACGGAGGCGTCCGTGTCCGTCCGTGTCCGTCATCCTCGTCCAGAGTCCCCCGTCTGCCTGCCCTCGCCTTCACGCCTGGCACTGTCCGTCCATTCTGTAGGTTCATCTCGAACCTGCCCGGAGCCCGGCGGCATCTTCCCGGATCAGGGATCGATCGAAAACACCCTGTCCCCTGCCTCATCGGCAGGTGGATTCTTCACCACTGGACCACCAGGCAGGGAAGTCCCTTCACAGCCTTCTAAACTCATCTACCCCGAAACAGTCCACGTCGTCCTCCAACTCATTGGACCATCACGACTGAAATGAAGGAAAATATGTTCGTTCGAGAATGTCTTCACTCCTCAGTGCTTCTTGCTTTAGAACCACCAAGGCATCTCTCTCTCTCTCTCTCTCTCTCTCTCTCTCTCTCTCTCTCTCTCTCTCTCTCACACACACACACACACACACACACGAACAGAGGTGGGCTCATAGTCCAAAAGAAACCAACATTTGTGTGTATCCATCCCACTTGCTGTGGCTGTCGTGCCGTCGCT
The DNA here is from genome assembly GCF_003369695.1 of Bos indicus x Bos taurus. Taxonomy (NCBI): domain Eukaryota; kingdom Metazoa; phylum Chordata; class Mammalia; order Artiodactyla; family Bovidae; genus Bos; species Bos indicus x Bos taurus. The sequence continues at coordinate 39,414 of NW_020867782.1, forward strand.
CATCAAAGAAGCTGATCTGATACGGAATCCGATGTCTTCTTGTCTAGGACACGTCGAGAGGCAGCAAGCGTGCCGGTGTGTGAGCACCGAAGGTCAACCCGGCATGATGGAGCCCGGCCAGGTGTGTGCTCAGAGGCCCACCTAGATTCGAACTCCAGTTCCCGGAGGGGAGCGGTGGGAACAGGAGTGTGGACTGCGAGGAGTCCAATCCTCACCTTACAAAAAGGCAAAATCATCCCCTTCCTCCCTTATCGGCGTCTGCACGGCTCCTCCTGGACTCAGGGATCCCATCGAAAGGACGTCCAGGTTGTGTCCTTCTCCCTGGCCCGATCGTTTCGAACCTCTCCAAGAAAAAGCGGTGACGTCCAGAGATCCGTCTCGAGTTCGGGACTGGGGCTTCCCCGGGGGCCCCGTGGTCAACGATCCCGTGCCCATGCAGGAGACGTGGGTTTCGCCCCCGGTCCGGGAAGAGCCCACACGCTACCCATACGCCTCGGTGATGGAGTCTGTGCTCTAGATCCTGGCCGCTGCGAGTGTTGAGCCCACACCCAGCAGCCACGGAAGCCCACGTGCCCCGGCGCCCCTGCCCCCCAAGAGGAACCACAGCCACGAGAAGCCCAGACACACGACCGTAGAGCGACCCCCTCTCTCCACAGAGAGAGAACAGCTTGCACGGCCACGAAGACACACAGAGCACGCCCCCACAGACATCAAATACGTCCAACGATCGTCGAGCGAGACGGCCTGCCTGAGATCGGACGCGAGCGGCCAATACCTAGTCCCGTCACTCGGGAAGCTCCCTGAATCTTCTGTCGATACACATAAAGAAACCCTAGCTCACTGTGCCATGGGCAGCGCGGGGAGCTCTCCGTACAGTGCTGAGAGCACCGTGGAGACGTGACCCGTGGGCACCGTGAGCGTGACTGTTCTCACGAAGTCCCTCACAGCCCGGGCCCTGGAGATCGGCCCACGCGGACCTGCAGGCGATGGTCGGCCATCCCTCTCGGCTCCCTGCGCGCTCACGGGTCCAGGTGTGCCGTGCCCCCAGCATCCGCTCGCATCTTCTGGGCCTGTCTCCCCCGTGCTGCTCCACTGACTTGGAATCCTTCTCCCCTCTCGTCTCGTCTGACACGTTTTCTTTCCTGTTCGACCATGTCCGGCTCCCCGGGCACCCACTTCCCGTCGTTCTTCTCGTCTCACCGCCCTCGTCTCGTGGAAATCATTCTCTGGGTCTCCGCTCTGTTCCCTAAGGACCTGTCATCCCTCCCACTCCTCTGGGGAATCGACTGGGCAACCTAAGGCAACCCCGGTCCCGGACAAAACCGTGGTTTCCGTGTCCTATCGAATGACAATGCCGACCGCAAGGGGGCTCGTGGACGCCGTGAGCCGTGGAAGCTGGCAGCGGGGAATCATCCGAGGACACACCCTCCCC
>NW_020867783.1:0-49189 GCF_003369695.1 Bos indicus x Bos taurus
TGCTGATCAGGTAGCTCTCCTGCACGGATCATGTGCCTCAGCAGGCAAGAATCAAGCAGCTGAGCAGAATGAATCCTGCGGCCCAGCGGCGATTTTCAAGCAGCTGAGCAGGCATGAATCCTGCGGCTCAGCTGGCGATTATCAAGCAGATGAGCAGGCGCTGATCCCGTACCTCAGCAGCACTGATCACGTGGCCTGTCATGAAGTGATAGGTGACTGAGGGGCGCTGATCATGTGACTGCTCATGTGCTGATCAGGTAGCACTCCTGCACGGATCATGTGCCTCAGCAGGCAAAGAATCAAGCAGCTGAGCAGGCATGAATCCTGCGGCTCAGCTGGCGATTATCAAGCAGATGAGCAGGGGCTGATCCCGTACCTCAGCAGGCACTGATCACGTGGCTGTCATGCAGTGATCAGGGGACGGAGAGGGCTGATCATGTGACTGCTCATGTGCTGATCAGGTAGCTCTCCTGCACGGATCATGTGCCTCAGCAGGCAAGAATCAAGCAGCTGAGCAGGCAGAATCCTGCGGCCCAGCTGGCGATTATCAGCAGAGGAGCAGGCATGAATCCTGCGGCCCAGCTGGCGAGTATCAAGCAGAGGAGCCGGCATGGATCCTGTGGCCCAGCTGGCGATTATCAGCGATGAGCAGGCATGAATCCTGCAACCCGTTGGCGATTATCAGGCACGTGAGCAGGCATGAATCCTACGGTCCAGCTGGGCGATTATCAGGCAGCTGAACAGCATGAATCCTGAGGCCCCAGCTGGCGATTATCAAGCAGGGGAGCAGGCATGAATCCTGTGGCCCAGCGGGCGATTATCAAGCAGGTGAGCAGCATGAATCCTGCAGCCCAACTGGCGATTATAAAGCAGATGAGCAGGCATGAATCCTGCGGCCCAGCTGTGGATTATCAGCTAGATGAGCAGGCATGAATCCTGCGGCCCAGCTGGCGATTAGCAGGCAGCTGAGCAGGGCGTGAATCCGGTGGCCCAGCGGCGAATATCAGGCAGCTGAGCAGGCATGAATCCTGCGGCCCAGCTAGCGATTATCAGGCAGGTGAACAGGCATGAATCCTGCGGCAAAACTAGCGATTATCAGCCAGTGAGCAAGCATGAATCCTGCGGCCCAGCTGGCGATTATCAGCAGAGGAGCAGGCATGAATCCTGCGGCCCCAGCTGGGGATTATCCCAGAGGAGCAGGCATGTATCCTGCGGCCCAGCTGGCGATTATCAGGCAGCTGAGCAGGCATGAATCCTGCGGCCCAGCTGGCGATTATCAGCCAGATGAGCAGGCAAGAATCCTGCGGCCCAGCGGGCGATTATCAAGCAGGTGAGCAGGCATGAATCCTGCGGCCCAGCTGGCGATTATCAGGCAGGAAAGCAGGCATGAATCCTGCGGCCCAGCTGGCGATTATCAGGCAGGTGAGCAGGCATGAATCCTGCGGCCCAACTGGCGATTATCAGCCAGTGAGCAGGCATGAATCCTGAGGCCCAAACTGGCGATTATCAGCCAGAAGCAGGCATGAATCCTGCGGCCCAGGGGCGATTATCAAGCAGATGAGCAGCGCTGATCCCGTACCTCAGCAGGCACTGATCACTGGCTGTCATGCAGTGATCAGGTGACTGAGAAGCGCTGATCATGTGACTGCTCATGTGCTGATCAGGTAGCTCTCCTGCACGGATCATGTGCCTCAGAGGCAAGAATCAAGCAGCTGAGCAGGCATGAATCCTGCGGCCCAGCTGGCGATTATCAAGCAGCTGAGCAGGCATGAATCCTGCGGCCCTCTGGCGATTATCAAGGAGATGAGTGAGGCAGGCGCTGATCCCGTACCTCAGCAGGCACTGATCACGTGGCTGTCATGAAGTGATCAGGAATGAGAGGCGCTGATCATGTGACTGCTCATGTGCTGATCAGGTAGCTCTCCTGCACGGATCATGTGCCTCAGCAGGCAAGAATCAAGCAGCTGAGCAGGCATGAATCCTGCGGCCCAGCTGGCGATTATCAAGCAGGTGAGCAGGCATGAATCCTGTGGCCCAGCGGGCGATTATCAAGCAGGTGAGCAGGCATGAATCCTGCAGCCCAGCTGGCGATTATCAAGCAGATGAGCAGGCATGAATCCTGCGGCCCAGCTGTGGATTATCAGGTAGATGAGCAGGCATGAATCCTGCGGCCAGGCTGGCGATTATCAGGCAGCTGAGCAGGCATGAATCCTTCGGCCCAACTGGCGATTATCAGCCAGATGAGCAGGCATGAATCCTGCGGCCCAGCGGGCGATTATCAAGCAGGTGAGCAGGCATGAATCCTGCGGCCCAACTGGCGATTATCAGGCAGCTGAGCAGGCATGAACCTGCGTTCCAGCTGGCGATTATCACGCAGCTGACCAGGCATGATTCCTGCGGCCCAGCTGGCGATTATCAGGCAGGAAAGCAGGCATGAATCCTGCGGCCCAGCTGGCGATTATCAGGCAGGAGAGCAGGCATGAATCCGGCGGCCCAACTGGCGATTATCAGCCAGGTGAGCAGGCATGAATCCTGCGGCCCAGCGGGCGATTATCAAGCAGGTGAGCAGGCGCTGATCCCGTACCTCAGCAGGCACTGATCACGTGGCTGTCATGCAGTGATCAGGTGACTGAGAGGCGCTGATCATGTGACTGCTCATGTGCTGATCAGGTAGCTCTCCTGCACGGATCATGTGCCTCAGCAGGCAAGAATCAAGCAGCTGAGCAGGCATGAATCCTGCGGCCCAGCGGGCGATTATAAAGCAGGTGAGCAGGTATGAATCCTGCAGCCCAGCTGGCGATTATCAAGCAGATGAGCAGGCATGAATCCTGCGGCCCAGCTGTGGATTATCAGGTAGATGAGCAGGCATGAATCCTGGAGCCCAGCTGGCGATTATCAGGCAGCTGAGCAGGCATGAATCCTGCGGCCCAGCTGGCGATTATCAGGCAGCTGAGCAGGCATGATTCCTGCGGCCCAGCTGGCGATTATCAGGCAGCTGAGCAGGCATGATTCCTGCGGCCCAGCTGGCGATTATCAGGCAGCTGAGCAGGCATGAATCCTGCAGCCCAGCTCGCGATTATCAGCCAGATGAGCAGGCATGAATCCTGCGGCCCAGCTGGCGATTATCAGGCAGGAGAGCAGGCATGAATCCTGCGGCACAGCTGGCGATTATCAGGCAGCTGAGCAGGCATGAATCCTGCGGCCCAACTGGCGATTATCAGCCAGGTGAGCAGGCATGAATCCTGCGGCCCAACTGGCGATTATCAGCCAGGTGAGCAGGCATGAATCCTGCGGCCCAACTGGCGATTATCAGCCAGATGAGCAGGCATGAATCCTGCGGCCCAGCGGGCGATTATCAAGCAGGTGAGCAGGCGCTGATCCCGTACCTAAGCAGGCACTGATCACGTGGCTGTTATGCAGTGATCAGGTGACTGAGAGGCGCTGATCATGTGACTGCTCATGTGCTGATCAGGTAGCTCTCCTGCACGGATCATGTGCTTCAGCAGGCAAGAATCAAGCAGCTGAGCAGGCATGAATCCTGCGGCCCAGCTGGCGATTTTCAAGCAGCTGAGCAGGCATGAATCCTGCGGCACAGCTGGCGATTATCAGGCAGCTGAGCAGGCATGAATCCTGCGGCCCAACTGGCGATTATCAGGCAGCTGAGCAGGCATGAATCCTGCGGCCCAGCTGGCGATTATCAGGCAGCTGAGCAGGCATGATTCCTGCGGCCCAGCTGGCGATTATCAGGCAGGAAAGCAGGCATGAATCCTGCGGCCCAGCTGGCGATTATCAAGCAGATGAGCAGGCATGAATCCTGCGGCCCAGCTGGCGATTATCAGGCAGCTGAGCAGGCATGAATCCTGCGGCCCAGCTCGCGATTATCAGCCAGATGAGCAGGCATGAATCCTGCGGCCCAGCTGGCGATTATCAGGCAGGAGAGCAGGCATGAATCCTGCGGCACAGCTGGCGATTATCAGGCAGCTGAGCAGGCATGAATCCTGCGTCCCAACTGGCGATTATCAGCCAGGTGAGGAGGCATGAATCCTGCGGCCCAACTGGCGATTATCAGCCAGGTGAGCAGGCATGAATCCTGCGGCCCAACTGGCGATTATCAGCCAGATGAGCAGGCATGAATCCTGCTGCCTAGCGGGCGATTATCAAGCAGGTGAGCAGGCGCTGATCCCGTACCTCAGCAGGCACTGATCACGTGGCTGTTATGCAGTGATCAGGTGACTGAGAGGCGCTGATCATGTGACTGATCATGTGCTGATCAGGTAGCTCTCCTGCACGGATCATGTGCCTCAGCAGGCAAGAATCAAGCAGCTGAGCAGGAATGAATCCTGCGGCCCAGCTGGCGATTTTCAAGCAGCTGAGCAGGCATGAATCCTGCGGCTCAGCTGGCGATTATCAAGCAGATGAGCAGGCGCTGATCCCGTACCTCAGCAGGCACTGATCACGTGGCTGTCATGAAGTGATAAGGTGACTGAGAGGCGCTGATCATGTGACTGCTCATGTGCTGATCAGGTAGCACTCCTGCACGGATCATGTGCCTCAGCAGGCAAGAATCAAGCAGCTGAGTAGGCATGAATCCTACGGTCCAGCTGTCGATTATCAGGCAGCTGAGCAGGCATGAATCCTGTGGCCCAGCTGGCGATTATCAAGCAGGTGAGCAGGCATGAATCCTGGGGCCCAGCGGGCGATGATAAAGCAGGTGAGCAGGTATGAATCCTGCAGCCCAGCTGGCGATTATCAAGCAGATGAGCAGGCATGAATCCTGTGGCCCAGCTGGCGATTATCAAGCAGGTGAGCAGGCATGAATCCTGGGGCCCAGCGGGCGATTATAAAGCAGGTGAGCAGGTATGAATCCTGCAGCCCAGCTGGCGATTATCAGGCAGCTGAGCAGGCATGAATCCTGGGGCCCAGCTGCGATTATCAGGCAGCTGAGCAGGCATGAATCCTGCGGCCCAGCTGGCCATTATCAGGCAGCTGAGCAGGCATGATTCCTGCGGCACAGCTGGCGATTATCAGGCAGGAGAGCAGGCATGAATCCTGCGGCCCAGCGGGCGATTATCAAGCAGGTGAGCAGGCGCTGATCCCGTACCTCAGCAGGCACTGATCACGTGGCTGTCATGCAGTGATCAGGTGACTGAGAGGCGCTGATCATGTGACTGCTCATGTGCTGATCAGGTAGTTCTCCTGCATGGATCATGTGCCTCAGCAGGCAAGAATCAAGCAGCTGAGCAGGCATGAATCCTGCGGCTCAGCTGGCGATTATCAAGCAGATGAGCAGGGGCTGATCCCGTACCTCAGCAGGCACTGATCACGTGGCTGTCATGCAGTGATCAGGGGACTGAGAGGGGCTGATCATGTGACTGCTCATGTGCTGATCAGGTAGCTCTCCTGCACGGATCATGTGCCTCAGCAGGCAAGAATCAAGCAGCTGAGCAGGCAAGAATCCTGCGGCCCAGCTGGCGATTATCAAGCAGAGGAGCAGGCATGAATCCTGCGGCCCAGCTGGCGATTATCAAGCAGAGGAGCCGGCATGAATCCTGTGGCCCAGCTGGCGATTATCAAGCAGATGAGCAGGCATGAATCCTGCAACCCAGTTGGCGATTATCAGGCACGTGAGCAGGCATGAATCCTACGGTCCAGCTGGCGATTATCAGGCAGCTGAACAGGCATGAATCCTGCGGCCCAGCTGTGGATTATCAGGTAGATGAGCAGGCATGAATCCTGGGGCCCAGCTGGCGATTATCAGGCAGCTGAGCAGGCATGATTCCTGCGGCCCAGCTGGCGATTATCAGGCAGCTGAGCAGGCATGATTCCTGCGGCCCAGCTGGCGATTATCAGGCAGCTGAGCAGGCATGAATCCTGCAGCCCAGCTCGCGATTATCAGCCAGATGAGCAGGCATGAATCCTGCGGCCCAGCTGGCGATTATCAGGCAGGAGAGCAGGCATGAATCCTGCGGCACAGCTGGCGATTATCAGGCAGCTGAGCAGGCATGAATCCTGCGGCCCAACTGGCGATTATCAGCCAGGTGAGCAGGCATGAATCCTGCGGCCCAACTGGCGATTATCAGCCAGGTGAGCAGGCATGAATCCTGCGGCCCAACTGGCGATTATCAGCCAGATGAGCAGGCATGAATCCTGCGGCCCAGCGGGCGATTATCAAGCAGGTGAGCAGGCGCTGATCCCGTACCTCAGCAGGCACTGATCACGTGGCTGTTATGCAGTGATCAGGTGACTGAGAGGCGCTGATCATGTGACTGCTCATGTGCTGATCAGGTAGCTCTCCTGCACGGATCATGTGCTTCAGCAGGCAAGAATCAAGCAGCTGAGCAGGCATGAATCCTGCGGCCCAGCTGGCGATTTTCAAGCAGCTGAGCAGGCATGAATCCTGCGGCACAGCTGGCGATTATCAGGCAGCTGAGCAGGCATGAATCCTGCGGCCCAACTGGCGATTATCAGGCAGCTGAGCAGGCATGAATCCTGCGGCCCAGCTGGCGATTATCAGGCAGCTGAGCAGGCATGATTCCTGCGGCCCAGCTGGCGATTATCAGGCAGGAAAGCAGGCATGAATCCTGCGGCCCAGCTGGCGATTATCAAGCAGATGAGCAGGCATGAATCCTGCGGCCCAGCTGGCGATTATCAGGCAGCTGAGCAGGCATGAATCCTGCGGCCCAGCTCGCGATTATCAGCCAGATGAGCAGGCATGAATCCTGCGGCCCAGCTGGCGATTATCAGGCAGGAGAGCAGGCATGAATCCTGCGGCACAGCTGGCGATTATCAGGCAGCTGAGCAGGCATGAATCCTGCGGCCCAACTGGCGATTATCAGCCAGGTGAGGAGGCATGAATCCTGCGGCCCAACTGGCGATTATCAGCCAGGTGAGCAGGCATGAATCCTGCGGCCCAACTGGCGATTATCAGCCAGATGAGCAGGCATGAATCCTGCGGCCCAGCGGGCGATTATCAAGCAGGTGAGCAGGCGCTGATCCCGTACCTCAGCAGGCACTGATCACGTGGCTGTTATGCAGTGATCAGGTGACTGAGAGGCGCTGATCATGTGACTGATCATGTGCTGATCAGGTAGCTCTCCTGCACGGATCATGTGCCTCAGCAGGCAAGAATCAAGCAGCTGAGCAGGAATGAATCCTGCGGCCCAGCTGGCGATTTTCAAGCAGCTGAGCAGGCATGAATCCTGCGGCTCAGCTGGCGATTATCAAGCAGATGAGCAGGCGCTGATCCCGTACCTCAGCAGGCACTGATCACGTGGCTGTCATGAAGTGATAAGGTGACTGAGGGGCGCTGATCATGTGACTGCTCATGTGCTGATCAGGTAGCACTCCTGCACGGATCATGTGCCTCAGCAGGCAAGAATCAAGCAGCTGAGTAGGCATGAATCCTACGGTCCAGCTGGCGATTATCAGGCAGCTGAGCAGGCATGAATCCTGGGGCCCAGCTGCGATTATCAGGCAGCTGAGCAGGCATGAATCCTGCGGCCCAGCTGGCGATTATCAGGCAGCTGAGCAGGCATGATTCCTGCGGCACAGCTGGCGATTATCAGGCAGGAGAGCAGGCATGAATCCTGCGGCCCAGCGGGCGATTATCAAGCAGGTGAGCAGGCGCTGATCCCGTACCTCAGCAGGCACTGATCACGTGGCTGTCATGCAGTGATCAGGTGACTGAGAGGCGCTGATCATGTGACTGCTCATGTGCTGATCAGGTAGTTCTCCTGCATGGATCATGTGCCTCAGCAGGCAAGAATCAAGCAGCTGAGCAGGCATGAATCCTGCGGCTCAGCTGGCGATTATCAAGCAGATGAGCAGGGGCTGATCCCGTACCTCAGCAGGCACTGATCACGTGGCTGTCATGCAGTGATCAGGTGACTGAGAGGCGCTGATCATGTGACTGATCATGTGCTGATCAGGTAGCTCTCCTGCACGGATCATGTGCCTCAGCAGGCAAGAATCAAGCAGCTGAGCAGGAATGAATCCTGCGGCCCAGCTGGCGATTTTCAAGCAGCTGAGCAGGCATGAATCCTGCGGCTCAGCTGGCGATTATCAAGCAGATGAGCAGGCGCTGATCCCGTACCTCAGCAGGCACTGATCACGTGGCTGTCATGAAGTGATAAGGTGACTGAGGGGCGCTGATCATGTGACTGCTCATGTGCTGATCAGGTAGCACTCCTGCACGGATCATGTGCCTCAGCAGGCAAGAATCAAGCAGCTGAGCAGGCATGAATCCTGCGGCTCAGCTGGCGATTATCAAGCAGATGAGCAGGGGCTGATCCCGTACCTCAGCAGGCACTGATCACGTGGCTGTCATGCAGTGATCAGGGGACTGAGAGGGGCTGATCATGTGACTGCTCATGTGCTGATCAGGTAGCTCTCCTGCACGGATCATGTGCCTCAGCAGGCAAGAATCAAGCAGCTGAGCAGGCAAGAATCCTGCGGCCCAGCTGGCGATTATCAAGCAGAGGAGCAGGCATGAATCCTGCGGCCCAGCTGGCGATTATCAAGCAGAGGAGCCGGCATGAATCCTGTGGCCCAGCTGGCGATTATCAAGCAGATGAGCAGGCATGAATCCTGCAACCCAGTTGGCGATTATCAGGCACGTGAGCAGGCATGAATCCTACGGTCCAGCTGGCGATTATCAGGCAGCTGAACAGGCATGAATCCTGAGGCCCAGCTGGCGATTATCAAGCAGGGGAGCAGGCATGAATCCTGTGGCCCAGCGGGCGATTATCAAGCAGGTGAGCAGGCATGAATCCTGCAGCCCAACTGGCGATTATAAAGCAGATGAGCAGGCATGAATCCTGCGGCCCAGCTGTGGATTATCAGCTAGATGAGCAGGCATGAATCCTGCGGCCCAGCTGGCGATTATCAGGCAGCTGAGCAGGCGTGAATCCTGTGGCCCAGCTGGCGAATATCAGGCAGCTGAGCAGGCATGAATCCTGCGGCCCAGCTAGCGATTATCAGGCAGGTGAACAGGCATGAATCCTGCGGCAAAACTAGCGATTATCAGCCAGGTGAGCAAGCATGAATCCTGCGGCCCAGCTGGCGATTATCAAGCAGAGGAGCAGGCATGAATCCTGCGGCCCAGCTGGGGATTATCCAGCAGAGGAGCAGGCATGTATCCTGCGGCCCAGCTGGCGATTATCAGGCAGCTGAGCAGGCATGAATCCTGCGGCCCAGCTGGCGATTATCAGCCAGATGAGCAGGCAAGAATCCTGCGGCCCAGCGGGCGATTATCAAGCAGGTGAGCAGGCATGAATCCTGCGGCCCAGCTGGCGATTATCAGGCAGGAAAGCAGGCATGAATCCTGCGGCCCAGCTGGCGATTATCAGGCAGGTGAGCAGGCATGAATCCTGCGGCCCAACTGGCGATTATCAGCCAGGTGAGCAGGCATGAATCCTGAGGCCAAACTGGCGATTATCAGCCAGATGAGCAGGCATGAATCCTGCGGCCCAGCGGGCGATTATCAAGCAGATGAGCAGGCGCTGATCCCGTACCTCAGCAGGCACTGATCACGTGGCTGTCATGCAGTGATCAGGTGACTGAGAAGCGCTGATCATGTGACTGCTCATGTGCTGATCAGGTAGCTCTCCTGCACGGATCATGTGCCTCAGGAGGCAAGAATCAAGCAGCTGAGCAGGCATGAATCCTGCGGCCCAGCTGGCGATTATCAAGCAGCTGAGCAGGCATGAATCCTGCGGCCCATCTGGCGATTATCAAGGAGATGAGCAGGCGCTGATCCCGTACCTCAGCAGGCACTGATCACGTGGCTGTCATGAAGTGATCAGGTGAATGAGAGGCGCTGATCATGTGACTGCTCATGTGCTGATCAGGTAGCTCTCCTGCACGGATCATGTGCCTCAGCAGGCAAGAATCAAGCAGCTGAGCAGGCATGAATCCTGCGGCCCAGCTGGCGATTATCAAGCAGGTGAGCAGGCATGAATCCTGTGGCCCAGCGGGCGATTATCAAGCAGGTGAGCAGGCATGAATCCTGCAGCCCAGCTGGCGATTATCAAGCAGATGAGCAGGCATGAATCCTGCGGCCCAGCTGTGGATTATCAGGTAGATGAGCAGGCATGAATCCTGCGGCCCAGCTGGCGATTATCAGGCAGCTGAGCAGGCATGAATCCTGCGGCCCAACTGGCGATTATCAGCCAGATGAGCAGGCATGAATCCTGCGGCCCAGCGGGCGATTATCAAGCAGGTGAGCAGGCATGAATCCTGCGGCCCAACTGGCGATTATCAGGCAGCTGAGCAGGCATGAACCTGCGTTCCAGCTGGCGATTATCACGCAGCTGACCAGGCATGATTCCTGCGGCCCAGCTGGCGATTATCAGGCAGGAAAGCAGGCATGAATCCTGCGGCCCAGCTGGCGATTATCAGGCAGGAGAGCAGGCATGAATCCGGCGGCCCAACTGGCGATTATCAGCCAGGTGAGCAGGCATGAATCCTGCGGCCCAGCGGGCGATTATCAAGCAGGTGAGCAGGCGCTGATCCCGTACCTCAGCAGGCACTGATCACGTGGCTGTCATGCAGTGATCAGGTGACTGAGAGGCGCTGATCATGTGACTGCTCATGTGCTGATCAGGTAGCTCTCCTGCACGGATCATGTGCCTCAGCAGGCAAGAATCAAGCAGCTGAGCAGGCATGAATCCTGCGGCCCAGCGGGCGATTATAAAGCAGGTGAGCAGGTATGAATCCTGCAGCCCAGCTGGCGATTATCAAGCAGATGAGCAGGCATGAATCCTGCGGCCCAGCTGTGGATTATCAGGTAGATGAGCAGGCATGAATCCTGGAGCCCAGCTGGCGATTATCAGGCAGCTGAGCAGGCATGAATCCTGCGGCCCAGCTGGCGATTATCAGGCAGCTGAGCAGGCATGATTCCTGCGGCCCAGCTGGCGATTATCAGGCAGCTGAGCAGGCATGATTCCTGCGGCCCAGCTGGCGATTATCAGGCAGCTGAGCAGGCATGAATCCTGCAGCCCAGCTCGCGATTATCAGCCAGATGAGCAGGCATGAATCCTGCGGCCCAGCTGGCGATTATCAGGCAGGAGAGCAGGCATGAATCCTGCGGCACAGCTGGCGATTATCAGGCAGCTGAGCAGGCATGAATCCTGCGGCCCAACTGGCGATTATCAGCCAGGTGAGCAGGCATGAATCCTGCGGCCCAACTGGCGATTATCAGCCAGGTGAGCAGGCATGAATCCTGCGGCCCAACTGGCGATTATCAGCCAGATGAGCAGGCATGAATCCTGCGGCCCAGCGGGCGATTATCAAGCAGGTGAGCAGGCGCTGATCCCGTACCTAAGCAGGCACTGATCACGTGGCTGTTATGCAGTGATCAGGTGACTGAGAGGCGCTGATCATGTGACTGCTCATGTGCTGATCAGGTAGCTCTCCTGCACGGATCATGTGCTTCAGCAGGCAAGAATCAAGCAGCTGAGCAGGCATGAATCCTGCGGCCCAGCTGGCGATTTTCAAGCAGCTGAGCAGGCATGAATCCTGCGGCACAGCTGGCGATTATCAGGCAGCTGAGCAGGCATGAATCCTGCGGCCCAACTGGCGATTATCAGGCAGCTGAGCAGGCATGAATCCTGCGGCCCAGCTGGCGATTATCAGGCAGCTGAGCAGGCATGATTCCTGCGGCCCAGCTGGCGATTATCAGGCAGGAAAGCAGGCATGAATCCTGCGGCCCAGCTGGCGATTATCAAGCAGATGAGCAGGCATGAATCCTGCGGCCCAGCTGGCGATTATCAGGCAGCTGAGCAGGCATGAATCCTGCGGCCCAGCTCGCGATTATCAGCCAGATGAGCAGGCATGAATCCTGCGGCCCAGCTGGCGATTATCAGGCAGGAGAGCAGGCATGAATCCTGCGGCACAGCTGGCGATTATCAGGCAGCTGAGCAGGCATGAATCCTGCGTCCCAACTGGCGATTATCAGCCAGGTGAGGAGGCATGAATCCTGCGGCCCAACTGGCGATTATCAGCCAGGTGAGCAGGCATGAATCCTGCGGCCCAACTGGCGATTATCAGCCAGATGAGCAGGCATGAATCCTGCTGCCTAGCGGGCGATTATCAAGCAGGTGAGCAGGCGCTGATCCCGTACCTCAGCAGGCACTGATCACGTGGCTGTTATGCAGTGATCAGGTGACTGAGAGGCGCTGATCATGTGACTGATCATGTGCTGATCAGGTAGCTCTCCTGCACGGATCATGTGCCTCAGCAGGCAAGAATCAAGCAGCTGAGCAGGAATGAATCCTGCGGCCCAGCTGGCGATTTTCAAGCAGCTGAGCAGGCATGAATCCTGCGGCTCAGCTGGCGATTATCAAGCAGATGAGCAGGCGCTGATCCCGTACCTCAGCAGGCACTGATCACGTGGCTGTCATGAAGTGATAAGGTGACTGAGAGGCGCTGATCATGTGACTGCTCATGTGCTGATCAGGTAGCACTCCTGCACGGATCATGTGCCTCAGCAGGCAAGAATCAAGCAGCTGAGTAGGCATGAATCCTACGGTCCAGCTGGCGATTATCAGGCAGCTGAGCAGGCATGAATCCTGTGGCCCAGCTGGCGATTATCAAGCAGGTGAGCAGGCATGAATCCTGGGGCCCAGCGGGCGATGATAAAGCAGGTGAGCAGGTATGAATCCTGCAGCCCAGCTGGCGATTATCAAGCAGATGAGCAGGCATGAATCCTGTGGCCCAGCTGGCGATTATCAAGCAGGTGAGCAGGCATGAATCCTGGGGCCCAGCGGGCGATTATAAAGCAGGTGAGCAGGTATGAATCCTGCAGCCCAGCTGGCGATTATCAGGCAGCTGAGCAGGCATGAATCCTGGGGCCCAGCTGCGATTATCAGGCAGCTGAGCAGGCATGAATCCTGCGGCCCAGCTGGCCATTATCAGGCAGCTGAGCAGGCATGATTCCTGCGGCACAGCTGGCGATTATCAGGCAGGAGAGCAGGCATGAATCCTGCGGCCCAGCGGGCGATTATCAAGCAGGTGAGCAGGCGCTGATCCCGTACCTCAGCAGGCACTGATCACGTGGCTGTCATGCAGTGATCAGGTGACTGAGAGGCGCTGATCATGTGACTGCTCATGTGCTGATCAGGTAGTTCTCCTGCATGGATCATGTGCCTCAGCAGGCAAGAATCAAGCAGCTGAGCAGGCATGAATCCTGCGGCTCAGCTGGCGATTATCAAGCAGATGAGCAGGGGCTGATCCCGTACCTCAGCAGGCACTGATCACGTGGCTGTCATGCAGTGATCAGGGGACTGAGAGGGGCTGATCATGTGACTGCTCATGTGCTGATCAGGTAGCTCTCCTGCACGGATCATGTGCCTCAGCAGGCAAGAATCAAGCAGCTGAGCAGGCAAGAATCCTGCGGCCCAGCTGGCGATTATCAAGCAGAGGAGCAGGCATGAATCCTGCGGCCCAGCTGGCGATTATCAAGCAGAGGAGCCGGCATGAATCCTGTGGCCCAGCTGGCGATTATCAAGCAGATGAGCAGGCATGAATCCTGCAACCCAGTTGGCGATTATCAGGCACGTGAGCAGGCATGAATCCTACGGTCCAGCTGGCGATTATCAGGCAGCTGAACAGGCATGAATCCTGAGGCCCAGCTGGCGATTATCAAGCAGGGGAGCAGGCATGAATCCTGTGGCCCAGCGGGCGATTATCAAGCAGGTGAGCAGGCATGAATCCTGCAGCCCAACTGGCGATTATAAAGCAGATGAGCAGGCATGAATCCTGCGGCCCAGCTGTGGATTATCAGCTAGATGAGCAGGCATGAATCCTGCGGCCCAGCTGGCGATTATCAGGCAGCTGAGCAGGCGTGAATCCTGTGGCCCAGCTGGCGAATATCAGGCAGCTGAGCAGGCATGAATCCTGCGGCCCAGCTAGCGATTATCAGGCAGGTGAACAGGCATGAATCCTGCGGCAAAACTAGCGATTATCAGCCAGGTGAGCAAGCATGAATCCTGCGGCCCAGCTGGCGATTATCAAGCAGAGGAGCAGGCATGAATCCTGCGGCCCAGCTGGGGATTATCCAGCAGAGGAGCAGGCATGTATCCTGCGGCCCAGCTGGCGATTATCAGGCAGCTGAGCAGGCATGAATCCTGCGGCCCAGCTGGCGATTATCAGCCAGATGAGCAGGCAAGAATCCTGCGGCCCAGCGGGCGATTATCAAGCAGGTGAGCAGGCATGAATCCTGCGGCCCAGCTGGCGATTATCAGGCAGGAAAGCAGGCATGAATCCTGCGGCCCAGCTGGCGATTATCAGGCAGGTGAGCAGGCATGAATCCTGCGGCCCAACTGGCGATTATCAGCCAGGTGAGCAGGCATGAATCCTGAGGCCAAACTGGCGATTATCAGCCAGATGAGCAGGCATGAATCCTGCGGCCCAGCGGGCGATTATCAAGCAGGTGAGCAGGCGCTGATCCCGTACCTCAGCAGGCACTGATCACGTGGCTGTCATGCAGTGATCAGGTGACTGAGAGGCGCTGATCATGTGACTGCTCATGTGCTGATCAGGTAGCTCTCCTGCACGGATCATGTGCCTCAGGAGGCAAGAATCAAGCAGCTGAGCAGGCATGAATCCTGCGGCCCAGCTGGCGATTATCAAGCAGCTGAGCAGGCATGAATCCTGCGGCCCATCTGGCGATTATCAAGGAGATGAGCAGGCGCTGATCCCGTACCTCAGCAGGCACTGATCACGTGGCTGTCATGAAGTGATCAGGTGAATGAGAGGCGCTGATCATGTGACTGCTCATGTGCTGATCAGGTAGCTCTCCTGCACGGATCATGTGCCTCAGCAGGCAAGAATCAAGCAGCTGAGCAGGCATGAATCCTGCGGCCCAGCTGGCGATTATCAAGCAGGTGAGCAGGCATGAATCCTGTGGCCCAGCGGGCGATTATCAAGCAGGTGAGCAGGCATGAATCCTGCAGCCCAGCTGGCGATTATCAAGCAGATGAGCAGGCATGAATCCTGCGGCCCAGCTGTGGATTATCAGGTAGATGAGCAGGCATGAATCCTGCGGCCCAGCTGGCGATTATCAGGCAGCTGAGCAGGCATGAATCCTGCGGCCCAACTGGCGATTATCAGCCAGATGAGCAGGCATGAATCCTGCGGCCCAGCGGGCGATTATCAAGCAGGTGAGCAGGCATGAATCCTGCGGCCCAACTGGCGATTATCAGGCAGCTGAGCAGGCATGAACCTGCGTTCCAGCTGGCGATTATCACGCAGCTGACCAGGCATGATTCCTGCGGCCCAGCTGGCGATTATCAGGCAGGAAAGCAGGCATGAATCCTGCGGCCCAGCTGGCGATTATCAGGCAGGAGAGCAGGCATGAATCCGGCGGCCCAACTGGCGATTATCAGCCAGGTGAGCAGGCATGAATCCTGCGGCCCAGCGGGCGATTATCAAGCAGGTGAGCAGGCGCTGATCCCGTACCTCAGCAGGCACTGATCACGTGGCTGTCATGCAGTGATCAGGTGACTGAGAGGCGCTGATCATGTGACTGCTCATGTGCTGATCAGGTAGCTCTCCTGCACGAATCATGTGCCTCAGCAGGCAAGAATCAAGCAGCTGAGCAGGCATGAATCCTGCGGCCCAGCTGGCGATTATCAAGCAGATGAGCAGGCGCTGATCCCGTACCCCAGCAGGCACTGATCACGTGGCTGTCATGCAGTGATCAGGTGACTGAGAGGCGCTGATCATGTGACTGCTCATGTGCTGATCAGGTAGCTCTCCTGCACGGATCATGTGCCTCAGCAGGCAAGAATCAAGCAGCTGAGCAGGCATGAATCCTGCGGCCCAGCGGGCGATTATAAAGCAGGTGAGCAGGTATGAATCCTGCAGCCAGCTGGCGATTATCAAGCAGATGAGCAGGCATGAATCCTGCGGCCCAGCTGTGGATTATCAGGTAGATGAGCAGGCATGAATCCTGGGGCCCAGCTGGCGATTATCAGGCAGCTGAGCAGGCAGGAATCCTGCGGCCCAGCTGGCGATTATCAGGCAGCTGAGCAGGCATGATTCCTGCGGCCCAGCTGGCGATTATCAGGCAGCTGAGCAGGCATGATTCCTGCGGCCCAGCTGGCGATTATCAGGCAGCTGAGCAGGCATGAATCCTGCGGCCCAGCTCGCGATTATCAGCCAGATGAGCAGGCATGAATACTGCGGCCCAGCTGGCGATTATCAGGCAGGAGAGCAGGCATGAATCCTGCGGCACAGCTGGCGATTATCAGGCAGCTGAGCAGGCATGAATCCTGCGGCCCAACTGGCGATTATCAGCCAGGTGAGCAGGCATGAATCCTGCGGCCCAACTGGCGATTATCAGCCAGGTGAGCAGGCATGAATCCTGCGGCCCAACTGGCGATTATCAGCCAGATAAGCAGGCATGAATCCTGCGGCCCAGCGGGCGATTATCAAGCAGGTGAGCAGGCGCTGATCCCGTACCTCAGCAGGCACTGATCACGTGGCTGTTATGCAGTGATCAGGTGACTGAGAGGCGCTGATCATGTGACTGCTCATGTGCAGATCAGGTAGCTCTCCTGCACGGATCATGTGCTTCAGCAGGCAAGAATCAAGCAGCTGAGCAGGCATGAATCCTGCGGCCCAGCTGGCGATTTTCAAGCAGCTGAGCAGGCATGAATCCTGCGGCACAGCTGGCGATTATCAGGCAGCTGAGCAGGCATGAATCCTGCGGCCCAACTGGCGATTATCAGGCAGCTGAGCAGGCATGAATCCTGCGGCCCAGCTGGCGCTTATCAGGCAGCTGAGCAGGCATGATTCCTGCGGCCCAGCTGGCGATTATCAGGCAGGAAAGCAGGCATGAATCCTGCGGCCCAGCTGGCGATTGTCAGCCAGATGAGCAGGCATGAATCCTGCGGCCCAGCTGGCGATTATCAGGCAGGAGAGCAGGCATGAATCCTGCGGCACAGCTGGCGATTATCAGGCAGCTGAGCAGGCATGAATCCTGCGGCCCAACTGGCGATTATCAGCCAGGTGAGGAGGCATGAATCCTGCGGCCCAACTGGCGATTATCAGGCAGCTGAGCAGGCATGATTCCTGCGGCACAGCTGGCGATTATCAGGCGGGAAAGCAGGCATGAATCCTGCGGCCCAGCGGGCGATTATCAAGCAGGTGAGCAGGCGCTGATCCCGTACCTCAGCAGGCACTGATCACGTGGCTGTCATGCAGTGATCAGGTGACTGAGAGGCGCTGATCATGTGACTGTTCATGTGCTGATCATGTAGTTCTCCTGCATGGATCATGTGCCTCAGCAGGCAAGAATCAAGCAGCTGAGCAGGCATGAATCCTGCGGCCCAGCTGGCGATTATCAAGCAGCTGAGCAGGCATGAATCCGGCGGCCCAGCTGGCGATTATCAAGCAGATGAGCAGGGGCTGATCCCGTACCTCAGCAGGCACTGATCACGTGGCTGTCATGCAGTGATCAGGGGACTGAGAGGGGCTGATCATGTGACTGCTCATGTGCTGATCAGGTAGCTCTCCTGCACGGATCATGTGCCTCAGCAGGCAAGAATCAAGCAGCTGAGCAGGCAAGAATCCTGCGGCCCAGCTGGCGATTATCAAGCAGAGGAGCAGGCATGAATCCTGCGGCCCAGCTGGCGATTATCAAGCAGAGGAGCCGGCATGAATCCTGTGGCCCAGCTGGCGATTATCAAGCAGATGAGCAGGCATGAATCCTGCAACCCAGTTGGCGATTATCAGGCACGTGAGCAGGCATGAATCCTATGGTCCAGCTGGCGATTATCAGGCAGCTGAACAGGCATGAATCCTGAGGCCCAGCTGGCGATTATCAAGCAGGGGAGCAGGCATGAATCCTGTGGCCCAGCGGGCGATTATCAAGCAGGTGAGCAGGCATGAATCCTGCAGCCCAACTGGCGATTATAAAGCAGATGAGCAGGCATGAATCCTGCGGCCCAGCTGTGGATTATCAGCTAGATGAGCAGGCATGAATCCTGCGGCCCAGCTGGCGATTATCAGGCAGCTGAGCAGGCGTGAATCCTGTGGCCCAGCTGGCGAATATCAGGCAGCTGAGCAGGCATGAATCCTGCGGCCCAGCTAGCGATTATCAGGCAGGTGAACAGGCATGAATCCTGCGGCCCAACTAGCGATTATCAGCCAGGTGAGCAAGCATGAATCCTGCGGCCCAGCTGGCGATTATCAAGCAGAGGAGCAGGCATGAATCCTGCGGCCCAGCTGGGGATTATCCAGCAGAGGAGCAGGCATGTATCCTGCGGCCCAGCTGGCGATTATCAGGCAGCTGAGCAGGCATGAATCCTGCGGCCCAGCTGGCGATTATCAGCCAGATGAGCAGGCAAGAATCCTGCGGCCCAGCGGGCGATTATCAAGCAGGTGAGCAGGCATGAATCCTGCGGCCCAGCTGGCGATTATCAGGCAGGAAAGCAGGCATGAATCCTGCGGCCCAGCTGGCGATTATCAGGCAGGTGAGCAGGCATGAATCCTGCGGCCCAACTGGCGATTATCAGCCAGGTGAGCAGGCATGAATCCTGAGGCCAAACTGGCGATTATCAGCCAGATGAGCAGGCATGAATCCTGCGGCCCAGCGGGCGATTATCAAGCAGATGAGCAGGCGCTGATCCCGTACCTCAGCAGGCACTGATCACGTGGCTGTCATGCAGTGATCAGGTGACTGAGAGGCGCTGATCATGTGACTGCTCATGTGCTGATCAGGTAGCTCTCCTGCACGGATCATGTGCCTCAGGAGGCAAGAATCAAGCAGCTGAGCAGGAATGAATCCTGCGGCCCAGCTGGCGATTATCAAGCAGCTGAGCAGGCATGAATCCTGCGGCCCATCTGGCGATTATCAAGCAGATGAGCAGGCGCTGATCCCGTACCTCAGCAGGCACTGATCACGTGGCTGTCATGAAGTGATCAGGTGAATGAGAGGCGCTGATCATGTGACTGCTCATGTGCTGATCAGGTAGCTCTCCTGCACGGATCATGTGCCTCAGCAGGCTAGAATCAAGCAGCTGAGCAGGCATGAATCCTGCGGCCCAGCTGGCGATTATCAAGCAGGTGAGCAGGCATGAATCCTGTGGCCCAGCGGGCGATTATCAAGCAGGTGAGCAGGCATGAATCCTGCAGCCCAGCTGGCGATTATCAAGCAGATGAGCAGGCATGAATCCTGCGGCCCAGCTGTGGATTATCAGGTAGATGAGCAGGCATGAATCCTGCGGCCCAGCTGGCGATTATCAGGCAGCTGAGCAGGCATGAATCCTGCGGCCCAACTGGCGATTATCAGCCAGATGAGCAGGCATGAATCCTGCGGCCCAGCGGGCGATTATCAAGCAGGTGAGCAGGCATGAATCCTGCGGCCCAACTGGCGATTATCAGGCAGCTGAGCAGGCATGAACCTGCGTTCCAGCTGGCGATTATCACGCAGCTGGCCAGGCATGATTCCTGCGGCCCAGCTGGCGATTATCAGGCAGGAAAGCAGGCATGAATCCTGCGGCCCAGCTGGCGATTATCAGGCAGGAGAGCAGGCATGAATCCGGCGGCCCAACTGGCGATTATCAGCCAGGTGAGCAGGCATGAATCCTGCGGCCCAGCGGGCGATTATCAAGCAGGTGAGCAGGCGCTGATCCCGTACCTCAGCAGGCACTGATCACGTGGCTGTCATGCAGTGATCAGGTGACTGAGAGGCGCTGATCATGTGACTGCTCATGTGCTGATCAGGTAGCTCTCCTGCACGCATCATGTGCCTCAGCAGGCAAGAATCAAGCAGCTGAGCAGGCATGAATCCTGCGGCCCAGCTGGCGATTATCAAGCAGATGAGCAGGCGCTGATCCCGTACCCCAGCAGGCACTGATCACGTGGCTGTCATGAAGTGATCAGGTGACTGAGAGGCGCTGATCATGTGACTGCTCATGTGCTGATCAGGTAGCTCTCCTGCACGGATCATGTGCCTCAGCAGGCAAGAATCAAGCAGCTGAGCAGGCATGAATCTGGCGGCCCAGCTGGCGATTATCAAGCAGAGGAGCAGGCATGAATCCTGCGGCCCAGTTGGCGATTATCAGGCAGCTGAGCAGGCATGAATCCTGCGGCCCAGCTGGCGATTATCAGGCAGCTGAACAGGCATGAATCCTGCGGCCCAGCTGGCGATTATCAGGCAGGTGAGCAGGCATGAATCCTGCGGCCCAGCTGGCGATTATCAAGCAGCTGAGCAGGCATGAATCCTGCGGCCCAGCTGGCGATTATCAAGCAGATGAGCAGGCGCTGATCCCGTACCTCAGCAGGCACTGATCACGTGGCTGTCATGAAGTGATCAGGTGACTGAGAGGCGCTGATCATGTGACTGCTCATGTGCTGATCAGGTAGCTCTCCTGCACGGATCATGTGCCTCAGCAGGCAAGAATCAAGCAGCTGAGCAGGCATGAATCCTGCGGCCCAGCTGGCGATTATCAAGCAGCTGAGCAGGCATGAATCCTGCGGCCCAGCTGGCGATTATCAAGCAGAGGAGCAGGCATGAATCCTGTGGCCCAGCTGGCGATTATCAGGCAGCTGAGCATGCATGAATCCTGCGGCCCAGTTGGCGATTGTCAAGCAGAGGAGCAGGCATGAATCCTGCGGCCCAGCTGGCGATTATCAAGCAGAGGAGCAGGCATGAATCCTGCGGCCCAGCTGGCGATTATCAAGCAGAGGAACAGGCATGAATCCTGCGTCCCAGCTGGCGATTATCAGGCAGCTGAGCAGGCATGAATCCTGCGGCCCAGCTGGCAATTATCAGGCAGCTGAGCAGGCATGAATCCTGCGGCCCAGCTGGCGATTATCAGGCAGCTGAGCAGGCATGAATCCTGCGGCCCAGCTGGCGATTATCAGGTAGATGAGCAAGCATGAATCCTGTGGCCCAGCTGGCGATTATCAGGCAGCTGAGCAGGCATGAATCCTGCGGCCCAGCTGGCGATTATCAGGCAGCTGAGCAGGCATGATTCCTGCGGCACAGCTGGCGATTATCAGGCAGGAAAGCAGGCATGAATCCTGCGGCCCAGCTGGCGATTATCAGGCAGATGAGAAGGCATGAATCCGGCGGCCCAACTGGCGATTATCAGCCAGGTGAGCTGGCATGAATCCTGCGGCCCAGCGGGCGATTATCAAGCAGGTGAGCAGGCGCTGATCCCGTACCTCAGCAGGCACTGATCACGTGGCTGTCATGCAGTGATCAGGTGACTGAGAGGCGCTGATCATGTGACTGCTCATGTGCTGATCAGGTAGCTCTCCTGCATGGATCATGTGCCTCAGCAGGCAAGAATCAAGCAGCTGAGCAGGCATGAATCCTGCGGCCCAGCTGGCGATTATCAAGCAGCTGAGCAGGCATGAATCCGGCGGCCCAGCTGGCGATTATCAAGCATATGAGCAGGCGCTGATCCCGTACCTCAGCAGGCACTGATCACATGGCTGTCATGCAGTGATCAGGGGAATGAGAGGGGCTGATCATGTGACTGCTCATGTGCTGATCAGGTAGCTCTCCTGCACGGATCATGTGCCTCAGCAGGCAAGAATCATGCAGCTGAGCAGGCAAGATTCCTGCGGCCCAGCTGGCGATTATCAAGCAGAGGAGCAGGCATGAATCCTGCGGCCCAGCTGGCGATTATCAAGCAGAGGAGCCGGCATGAATCCTCTGGCCCAGCTGGCGATTATCAAGCAGATGAGCAGGCATGAATCCTGCAACCCAGTTGGCGATTATCAGGCACGTGAGCAGGCATGAATCCTACGGTCCAGCTGGCGATTATCAGGCAGCTGAACAGGCATGAATCCTGCGGCCCAGCTGGCGATTATCAAGCAGGGGACCAGGCATGAATCCTGTGGCCCAGCGGGCGATTATCAAGCAGGTGAGCAGGCATGAATCCTGCAGCCCAGCTGGCGATTATCAGCCAGGTGAGCAGGCATGAATCCTGAGGCCAAACTGGCGATTATCAGCCAGATGAGCAGGCATGAATCCTGCGGCCCAACTGGCGATTCTCAGGCAGGTGAGCAGGCATGAATCCTGCGGCCCAACTGGCGATTATCAGCCAGGTGAGCAGGCATGAATCCTGAGGCCAAACTGGCGATTATCAGCCAGATGAGCAGGCATGAATCCTGCGGCCCAGCGGGCGATTATCAAGCAGATGAGCAGGCGCTGATCCCGTACCTCAGCAGGCACTGATCACGTGGCTGTCATGCAGTGATCAGGTGACTGAGAGGCGCTGATCATGTGACTGCTCATGTGCTGATCAGGTAGCTCTCCTGCACGGATCATGTGCCTCAGGAGGCAAGAATCAAGCAGCTGAGCAGGCATGAATCCTGCGGCCCAGCTGGCGCTTATCAAGCAGCTGAGCAGGCATGAATCCTGCGGCCCATCTGGCGATTATCAAGCAGATGAGCAGGCGCTGATCCCGTACCTCAGCAGGCACTGATCACGTGGCTGTCATGAAGTGATCAGGTGAATGAGAGGCGCTGATCATGTGACTGCTCATGTGCTGATCAGGTAGCTCTCCTGCACGGATCATGTGCCTCAGCAGGCAAGAATCAAGCAGCTGAGCAGGCATGAATCCTGCGGCCCAGCTGGCGATTATCAAGCAGGTGAGCAGGCATGAATCCTGTGGCACAGCGGGCGATTATCAAGCAGGTGAGCAGGCATGAATCCTGCAGCCCAGCTGGCGATTATCAAGCAGATGAGCAGGCATGAATCCTGCGGCCCAGCTGTGGATTATCAGGTAGATGAGCAGGCATGAATCCTGCGGCCCAGCTGGCGATTATCAGGCAGCTGAGCAGGCATGAATCCTGCGGCCCAACTGGCGATTATCAGCCAGATGAGCAGGCATGAATCCTGCGGCCCAGCGGGCGATTATCAAGCAGGTGAGCAGGCATGAATCCTGCGGCCCAACTGGCGATTATCAGGCAGCTGAGCAGGCATGAACCTGCGTTCCAGCTGGCGATTATCACGCAGCTGACCAGGCATGATTCCTGCGGCCCAGCTGGCGATTATCAGGCAGGAAAGCAGGCATGAATCCTGCGGCCCAGCTGGCGATTATCAGGCAGGAGAGCAGGCATGAATCCGGCGGTCCAACTGGCGATTATCAGCCAGGTGAGCAGGCATGAATCCTGCGGCCCAGCGGGCGATTATCAAGCAGGTGAGCAGGCGCTGATCCCGTACCTCAGCAGGCAATGATCACGTGGCTGTCATGCAGTGATCAGGTGACTGAGAGGCGCTGATCATGTGACTGCTCATGTGCTGATCAGGTAGCTCTCCTGCACGCATCATGTGCCTCAGCAGGCAAGAATCAAGCAGCTGAGCAGGCATGAATCCTGCGGCCCAGCTGGCGATTATCAAGCAGATGAGCAGGCGCTGATCCCGTACCCCAGCAGGCACTGATCACGTGGCTGTCATGAAGTGATCAGGTGACTGAGAGGCGCTGAGCATGTGACTGCTCATGTGCTGATCAGGTAGCTCTCCTGCACGGATCATGTGCCTCAGCAGGCAAGAATCAAGCAGCTGAGCAGGCATGAATCCGGCGGCCCAGCTGGCGATTATCAAGCAGAGGAGCAGGCATGAATCCTGCGGCCCAGTTGGCGATTATCAGGCAGCTTTACAGGCATGAATCCTGCGGCCCAGCTGTCGATTATCAGGCAGGTGAGCAGGCATGAATCCTGCGGCCCAGCTGGCGATTATCAAGCAGCTGAGCAGGCATGAATCCTGCGGCCCAGCTGGCGATTATCAAGCAGATGAGCAGGCGCTGATCCCGTACCTCAGCAGGCACTGATCACGTGGCTGTCATGAAGTGATCAGGTGACTGAGAAGCGCTGATCATGTGACTGCTCATGTGCTGATCAGGTAGCTCTCCTGCACGGATCATGTGCCTCAGCAGGCAAGAATCAAGCAGCTGAGCAGGCATGAATCCTGCGGCCCAGCTGGCGATTATCAAGCAGCTGAGCAGGCATGAATCCTGCGGCCCAGCTGGCGATTATCAAGCAGAGGAGCAGGCATGAATCCTGTGGCCCAGCTGGCGATTATCAGGCAGCTGAGCATGCATGAATCCTGCGGCCCAGTTGGCGATTGTCAAGCAGAGGAGCAGGCATGAATCCTGCGGCCCAGCTGGCGATTATCAAGCAGAGGAGCAGGCATGAATCCTGCGGCCCAGCTGGCGATTATCAAGCAGAGGAACAGGCATGAATCCTGCGTCCCAGCTGGCGATTATCAGGCAGCTGAACAGGCATGAATCCTGCGGCCCAGCTGGCGATTATCAGGCAGCTGAGCAGGCATGAATCCTGCGGCCCAGCTGGCGATTATCAGGCAGCTGAGCAGGCATGAATCATGCGGCCCAGCTGGCGATTATCAGGTAGATGAGCAAGCATGAATCCTGGGGCCCAGCTGGCGATTATCAGGCAGCTGAGCAGGCATGAATCCTGCGGCCCAGCTGGCGATTATCAGGCAGCTGAGCAGGCATGATTCCTGCGGCACAGCTGGCGATTATCAGGCAGGAAAGCAGGCATGAATCCTGCGGCCCAGCTGGCGATTATCAGGCAGGTGAGAAGGCATGAATCCGGCGGCCCAACTGGCGATTATCAGCCAGGTGAGCTGGCATGAATCCTGCGGCCCAGCGGGCGATTATCAAGCAGGTGAGCAGGCATGAATCCTGCAGCCCAGCTGGCGATTATAAAGCAGATGAGCAGGCATGAATCCTGCGGCCCAGCTGTGGATTATCAGGTAGATGAGCAGGCATGAATCCTGCGGCCCAGCTGGCGATTATCAGGCAGCTGAGCAGGCGTGAATCCTGTGGCCCAGCTGGCGATTATCAGGCAGCTGAGCAGGCATGAATCCTGCGGCCCAGCTAGCGATTATCAGGCAGGTGAGCAGGCATGAATCCTGCGGCCCAACTAGCGATTATCAGCCAGGTGAGCAGGCATGAATCCTGCGGCCCAGCTGGCGATTATCCAGCAGAGGAGCAGGCATGTATCCTGCGGCCCAGCTGGCGATTATCAGGCAGCTGAGCAGGCATGAATCCTGCGGCCCAGCTGGCGATTATCAGCCAGATGAGCAGGCAAGAATCCTGCGGCCCAGCGGGTGAATATCAAGCAGGTGAGCAGGCATGAATCCTGCGGCCCAGCTGGCGATTATCAGGCAGGAAACAGGCATGAATCCTGCGGCCCAGCTGGCGATTATCAGGCAGGTGAGCAGGCATGAATCCTGCGGCCCAACTGGCGATTATCAGCCAGGTGAGCAGGCATGAATCCTGAGGCCAAACTGGCGATTATCAGCCAGATGAGCAGGCATGAATCCTGCGGCCCAGCGGGCGATTATCAAGCAGATGAGCAGGCGCTGATCCCGTACCTCAGCAGGCACTGATCACGTGGCTGTCATGCAGTGATCAGGTGACTGAGAGGCGCTGATCATGTGACTGCTCATGTGCTGATCAGGTAGCTCTCCTGCACGCATCATGTGCCTCAGCAGGAAAGAATCAAGCAGCTGAGCAGGCATGAATCCTGCGGCCCAGCTGGCGATTATCAAGCAGCTGAGCAGGCATGAATCCTGTGGCCCAGCGGGCGATTATCAAGCAGGTGAACAGGCATGAATCCTGCAGCCCAGCTGGCGATTATCAAGCAGATGAGCAGGCATGAATCCTGCGGCCCATCTGTGGATTATCAGGTAGATGAGCAGGCATGAATCCTGCGGCCCAGCTGGCGATTATCAGGCAGCTGAGCAGGCATGAATCCTGCGGCCCAACTGGCGATTATCAGCCAGATGAGCAGGCATGAACCTGCGTTCCAGGTGGCGATTGTCACGCAGCTGACCAGGCATGATTCCTGCGGCCCAGCTGGCGATTATCAGGCAGAAAAGCAGGCATGAATCCTGCGGCCCAGCTGGCGATTATCAGGCAGGAGAGCAGGCATATATCCTGCGGCCCAGCTGGCGATTATCAGGCAGGAGAGCAGGCATGAATCCGGCGGCCCAACTGGCGATTATCAGCCAGGTGAGCAGGCATGAATCCTGCGGCCCAGCGGGCGATTATCAAGCAGGTGAGCAGGCGCTGATCCCGTACCTCAGCAGGCACTGATCACGTGGCTGTCATGCAGTGATCAGGTGACTGAGAGGCGCTGATCATGTGACTGCTCATGTGCTGATCAGGTAGCTCTCCTGCACGGATCATGTGCCTCAGCAGGCAAGAATCAAGCAGCTGAGCAGGCATGAATCCTGCGGCCCAGCTGGCGATTATCAAGCAGATGAGCAGGCGCTGATCCCGTACCCCAGCAGGCACTGATCACGTGGCTGTCATGAAGTGATCAGGTGACTGAAAGGCGCTGATCATGTGACTGCTCATGTGCTGATCAGGTAGCTCTCCTCAACGGATCATGTGCCTCAGCAGGCAAGAATCAAGCAGCTGAGCAGGCATGAATCCTGCAGCCCAGTTGGCGATTACCAAGCAGAGGAGCAGGCATGAATCCTGCGGCCCAGCTGGCGATTATCAAGCAGAGGAGCAGGCATGAATCCTGTAGCCCAGCTGGCGATTATCAGGCAGCTGAGCAGGCATGAATCCTGCGGCCCAGGTGGCGATTATCAGGCACCTGAGCAGGCATGAATCCTATGGTCCAGCTGGCGATTATCAAGCAGGTGAGCAGGCATGAATCCTCCAGCCGAGCTGGCGATTATCAAGCAGGTGAGCAGGCATGAATCCTGCGGCCCAGCTGGCGATTATGAGGCAGCTGACCAGGCATGATTCCTACGGCCCAGCTGGCGATTATCAGGCAGGAAAGCAGGCATGAATCCTGCGGCCCAGCTGGCGATTATCAGGCAGGTGAGCAGGCATGAATCCGGCGGCCCAACTGGAGATTATCAGCCAGGTGAGCAGGCATGAATCCTGCGGCCCAGCGGGCGATTATCAAGCAGGTGAGCAGGCGCTGATCCCGTACCTCAGCAGGCACTGATCACGTGGCTGTCATGCAGTGATCAGGTGACTGAGAGGCGCTGATCATGTGACTGCTCATGTGCTGATCAGGTAGCACTCCTGCACGGATCATGTGCCTCAGCAGGCAAGAATCAAGCAGCTGAGCAGGCATGAATCCTGCGGCCCAGCTGGCGATTATCAAGGAGCTGAGCAGGCATGAATCCGGCGGCTCAGCTGGCGATTATCAAGCAGATGAGCAGGCGCTGATCCCGTACCTCAGCAGGCACTGATCACGTGGCTGTCATGAAGTGATCAGGTGACTGAGAGGCGCTGATCATGTGACTGCTCATGTGCTGATCAGTTAGCTCTCCTGCACGGATCATGTGCCTCAGCAGGCAAGAATCAAGCAGCTGAGCAGGCATGAATCCTGGGGCCCAGCTGGCGATTATCAAGCAGAGGAGCAGGCATGAATCCTGCGGCCCAGGTGGCGATTATCAGGCAGCTGAGCAGGCATGAATCCTGTGGCCCAGCTGGCGATTATCAGGCAGCTGAGCAGGCATGAATCCTGCGGCCCAGCTAGCGATTATCAGGCAGGTGAGCAGGCATGAATCCTGCGGCCCAACTAGCGATTATCAGCCAGGTGAGCAGGCATGAATCCTGCGGCCCAGCTGGCGATTATCAAGCAGAGGAGCAGGCATGAATCCTGCGGCCCATCTGGGGATTATCCAGCAGAGGAGCAGGCATGTATCCTGCGGCCCAGCTGGCGATTATCAGGCAGCTGAGCAGGCATGAATCCTGCGGCCCAGCTGGCGATTATCAGCCAGATGAGCAGGCAAGAATCCTGCGGCCCAGCGGGCGATTATCAAGCAGGTGAGCAGGCATGAATCCTGCGGCCCAGCTGGCGATTATCAGGCAGGAAAGCAGGCATGAATCCTGCGGCCCAGCTGGCGATTATCAGGCAGGTGAGCAGGCATGAATCCTGCGGCCCAACTGGCGATTATCAGCCAGGTGAGCAGGCATGAATCCTGAGGCCCAACTGGCGATTATCAGCCAGATGAGCAGGCATGAATCCTGCGGCCCAGCGGCCGATTATCAAGCAGATGAGCAGGCGCTGATCCCGTACCTCAGCAGGCACTGATCACGTGGCTTTCATGCAGTGATCAGGTGACTGAGAGGCGCTGATCATGTGACTGCTCATGTGCTGATCAGGTAGCTCTCCTGCACGGATCATGTGCCTCAGCAGGAAAGAATCTAGCAGCTGAGCAGGCATGAATCCTGCGGCCCAGCTGGCGATTATCAAGCAGCTGAGCAGGCATGAATCCTGCGGCCCATCTGGCGATTATCAAGCAGATGAGCAGGCGCTGATCCCGTACCTCAGCAGGCACTGATCACGTGGCTGTCATGAAGTGATCAGGTGACTGAGAGGCGCTGATCATGTGACTGCTCATGTGCTGATCAGGTAGCTCTCCTGCACGGATCATGTGCCTCAGCAGGCAAGAATCAAGCAGCTGAGCAGGCATGAATCCTGGGGCCCAGCGGGCGATTATCAAGCAGAGGAGCAGGCATGAATCCTGCGGCCCAGCTGGCGATTATCAGGCAGGTGAGCAGGCATGAATCCGGCGGCCCAACTGGCGATTATCAGCCAGGTGAGCAGGCATGAATCCTGCGGCCCAGCGGGCGATTATCAAGCAGGTGAGCAGGCGCTGATCCCGTACCTCAGCAGGCACTGATCACGTGGCTGTCATGCAGTGATCAGGTGACTGAGAGGCGCTGATCATGTGACTGCTCATGTGCTGATCAGGTAGCACTCCTGCACGGATCATGTGCCTCAGCAGGCAAGAATCAAGCAGCTGAGCAGGCATGAATCCTGCGGCCCAGCTGGCGATTATCAAGGAGCTGAGCAGGCATGAATCCTGCGGCTCAGCTGGCGATTATCAAGCAGATGAGCAGGCGCTGATCCCGTACCTCAGCAGGCACTGATCACGTGGCTGTCATGAAGTGATCAGGTGACTGAGAGGCGCTGATCATGTGACTGCTCATGTGCTGATCAGTTAGCTCTCCTGCACGGATCATGTGCCTCAGCAGGCAAGAATCAAGCAGCTGAGCAGGCATGAATCCTGGGGCCCAGCTGGCGATTATCAAGCAGAGGAGCAGGCATGAATCCTGCGGCCCAGCTGGCGATTATCAGGCAGCTGAGCAGGCATGAATCCTGTGGCCCAGCTGGCGATTATCAGGCAGCTGAGCAGGCATGAATCCTGCGGCCCAGCTAGCGATTATCAGGCAGGTGAGCAGGCATGAATCCTGCGGCCCAACTAGCGATTATCAGCCAGGTGAGCAGGCAAGAATCCTGCGGCCCAGCTGGCTATTATCAAGCAGAGGAGCAGGCATGAATCCTGCGGCCCAGCTGGGGATTATCCAGCAGAGGAGCAGGCATGTATCCTGCGGCCCAGCTGGTGATTATCAGGCAGCTGAGCAGGCATGAATCCTGCGGCCCAGCTGGCGATTATCAGCCAGATGAGCAGGCAAGAACCCTGCGGCCCAGCGGGCGATTATCAAGCAGGTGAGCAGGCATGAATCCTGCGGCCCAGCTGGCGATTATCAGGCAGGAAAGCAGGCATGAATCCTGCGGCCCAGCTGGCGATTATCAGGCAGGTGAGCAGGCATGAATCCTGCGGCCCAGCTGGCGATTATCAAGCAGGTGAGCAGGCATGAATCCTGAGGCCCAACTGGCGATTATCAGCCAGATGAGCCGGCATGAATCCTGGGGCCCAGCGGGCGATTATCAAGCAGATGAGCAGGAGCTGATCCCGTACCTCAGCAGGCACTGATCACGTGGCTGTCATGCAGTGATCAGGTGACTGAGAGGCGCTGATCATGTGACTGCTCATGTGCTGATCAGGTAGCTCTCCTGCACGGATCATGTGCCTCAGCAGGAAAGAATCTAGCAGCTGAGCAGGCATGAATCCTGCGGCCCAGCTGGCGATTATCAAGCAGCTGAGCAGGCATGAATCCTGCGGCCCATCTGGCGATTATCAAGCAGATGAGCAGGCGCTGATCCCGTACCTCAGCAGGCACTGATCACGTGGCTGTCATGAAGTGATCAGGTGACTGAGAGGCGCTGATCATGTGACTGCTCATGTGCTGATCAGGTAGCTCTCCTGCACGGATCATGTGCCTCAGCAGGCAAGAATCAAGCAGCTGAGCAGGCATGAATCCTGGGGCCCAGCGGGCGATTATCAGGCAGCTGAGCAGGCATGAATCCTGCGGCCCAACTGGCGATTATCAGCCAGGTGAGCAGGCATGAATCCTGCGGCCCAGCTGGCGATTATCAAGCAGGTGAGCAGGCGCTGATCCCGTACCTCAGCAGGCACTGATCACGTGGCTGTCATGCAGTGATCAGGTGACTGAGAGGCGCTGATCATGTGACTGATCATGTGCTGATCAGGTAGCTCTCCTGCACGGATCATGTGCCTCAGCAGGCAAGAATCAAGCAGCTGAGCAGGCATGAATCCTGTGGCCCAGCTGGCGATTATTAGCCAGATGAGCAGGCATGAATCCTTCGGCCCAGCTGGCGATTATCAAGCAGATGAGCAGGGGCTGATCCCGTATCTCAGCAGGCACTGATCACGTGGCTGTCATGCAGTGATCAGGTGACTGAGAGGCGCTGATCATGTGACTGCTCATGTGCTGATCAGGTAGCTCTCCTGCACGGATCATGTGCCTCAGCAGGCAAGAATCAAGCAGCTGAGCAGGCATGAATCCTGCGGCCCAGCGGGCGATTATCAAGCAGAGGAGCAGGCATGAATCCTGCGGCCCAGCTGGCGATTATCAAGCAGAGGAGCAGGCATGAATCCTGTGGCCCAGCTGGCGATTATCAGGCAGCTGAGCAGGCATGAATCCTGCGGCCCAGGTGCGATTATCAGGCACGTGAGCAGGCATGAATCCTACGGTCCAGCTGGCGATTATCAAGCAGGTGAGCAGGCATGAATCCTGCAGCCCAGCTGGCGATTATCAAGCAGATGAGCAGGCATGAATCCTGCGGCCCAGCTGTGGATTATCAGGTAGATGAGCAGGCATGAATCCTGCGGCCCAGCTGGCGATTATCAGGCAGCTGAGCAGGCATGAATCCTGCGGCCCTACTGGCGATTATCAGCCAGATGAGCAGGCATGAATCCTGCGGCCCAGCGGGCGATTATCAAGCAGGTGAGCAGGCATGAATCCTGCGGCCCAGCTGGCGATTATCAGGCAGCTGACCAGGCATGATTCCTGCGGCCCAGCTGGCGATTATCAGGCAGGAAAGCAGGCATGAATCCTGCGGCCCAGCTGGCGATTATCAGGCAGTTGAGCAGGCATGAATCCGGCGGCCCAACTGGCGATTATCAGCCAGGTGAGCAGGCATGAATCCTGCGGCCCAGCGGGCGATTATCAAGCAGGTGAGCAGGCATGAATCCTGCGGCCCAGCTGGCGATTATGAGGCAGCTGACCAGGCATGATTCCTACGGCCCAGCTGGCGATTATCAGGCAGGAAAGCAGGCATGAATCCTGCGGCCCAGCTGGCGATTATCAGGCAGGTGAGCAGGCATGAATCCGGCGGCCCAACTGGCGATTATCAGCCAGGTGAGCAGGCATGAATCCTGCGGCCCAGCGGGCGATTATCAAGCAGGTGAGCAGGCGCTGATCCCGTACCTCAGCAGGCACTGATCACGTGGCTGTCATGAAGTGATCAGGTGACTGAGAGGCGCTGATCATGTGACTGCTCATGTGCTGATCAGGTAGCTCTCCTGCACGGATCATGTGCCTCAGCAGGCAAGAATCAAGCAGCTGAGCAGGCATGAATCCTGCGGCCCAGCTGGCGATTATCAAGCAGAGGAGCAGGCATGAATCCTGCGGCCCAGCTGGCGATTATCAAGCAGAGGAGCAGGCATGAATCCTGTGGCCCAGCTGGCGATTATCAGGCAGCTGAGCATGCATGAATCCTGCGGCCCAGTTGGCGATTGTCAAGCAGAGGAGCAGGCATGAATCCTGAGGCCCAGCTGGCGATTATCAAGCAGAGGAGCAGGCATGAATCCTGCGGCCCAGCTGGTGATTATCAAGCAGAGGAACAGGCATGAATCCTGCGTCCCAGCTGGCGATTATCAGGCAGCTGAGCAGGCATGAATCCTGCGGCCCAGCTGGCGATTATCAGGCAGCTGAGCAGGCATGAATCCTGCGGCCCAGCTGGCGATTATCAGGCAGCTGAGCAGGCATGAATCCTGCGGCCCAGCTGGCGATTATCAGGTAGATGAGCAAGCATGAATCCTGGGGCCCAGCTGGCGATTATCAGGCAGCTGAGCAGGCATGAATCCTGCGGCCCAGCTGGCGATTATCAGGCAGCTGAGCAGGCATGATTCCTGCGGCACAGCTGGCGATTATCAGGCAGGAAAGCAGGCATGAATCCTGCGGCCCAGCTGGCGATTATCAGGCAGGTGAGAAGGCATGAATCCGGCGGCCCAACTGGCGATTATCAGCCAGGTGAGCAGGCATGAATCCTGCGGCCCAGCGGGCGATTATCAAGCAGGTGAGCAGGCGCTGATCCCGTACCTCAGCAGGCACTGATCACGTGGCTGTCATGCAGTGATCAGGTGACTGAGAGGCGCTGATCATGTGACTGCTCATGTGCTGATCAGGTAGCTCTCCTGCATGGATCATGTGCCTCAGCAGGCAAGAATCAAGCAGCTGAGCAGGCATGAATCCTGCGGCCCAGCTGGCGATTATCAAGCAGCTGAGCAGGCATGAATCCTTCGGCCCAGCTGGCGATTATCAAGCAGATGAGCAGGGGCTGATCCCATACCTCAGCAGGCACTGATCACATGGCTGTCATGCAGTGATCAGGGGAATGAGAGGGGCTGATCATGTGACTGCTCATGTGCTGATCAGGTAGCTCTCCTGCACGGATCATGTGCCTCAGCAGGCAAGAATCATGCAGCTGAGCAGGCAAGAATCCTGCGCCCCAGCTGGCGATTATCAAGCAGAGGAGCAGGCATGAATCCTGCGACCCAGCTGGCGATTATCAAGCAGAGGAGCCGGCATGAATCCTGTGGCCCAGCTGGCGATTATCAAGCAGATGAGCAGGCATGAATCCTGCAACCCAGTTGGCGATTATCAGGCACGTGAGCAGGCATGAATCCTACGGTCCAGCTGGCGATTATCAGGCAGCTGAACAGGCATGAATCCTGCGGCCCAGCTGGCGATTATAAAGCAGGGGAGCAGGCATGAATCCTGCGGCCCAGCTGGCGATTATCAGGCAGGTGAGCAGGCATGAATCCTGCGGCCCAACTGGCGATTATCAGCCAGGTGAGCAGGCATGAATCCTGAGGCCAAACTGGCGATTATCAGCCAGATGAGCAGGCATGAATCCTGCGGCCCAGCGGGCGATTATCACGCAGATGAGCAGGCGCTGATCCCGTACTCAGCAGGCACTGATCACGTGGCTGTCATGCAGTGATCAGGTGACTGAGAGGCGCTGATCATGTGACTGCTCATGTGCTGATCAGGTAGCTCTCCTGCACGCATCATGTGCCTCAGCAGGAAAGAATCCAGCAGCTGAGCAGGCATGAATCCTGCGGCCCAGCTGGCGATTATCAAGCAGCTGAGCAGGCATGAATCCTGCGGCCCATCTGGCGATTATCAAGCAGATGAGCAGGCGCTGATCCCGTACCTCAGCAGGCACTGATCACGTGGCTGTCATGAAGTGATCAGGTGACTGAGAGGCGCTGATCATGTGACTGCTCATGTGCTGATCAGGTAGCTCTCCTGCACGGATCATGTGCCTCAGCAGGCAAGAATCAAGCAGCTGAGCAGGCATGAATCCTGCGGCCCAGCTGGCGATTATCAAGCAGGTGAGCAGGCATGAATCCTGTGGCCCAGCGGGCGATTATCAAGCAGGTGAGCAGGCATGAATCCTGCAGCCCAGCTGGCGATTATCAAGCAGATGAGCAGGCATGAATCCTGCGGCCCAACTGGCGATTATCAGGCAGCTGAGCAGGCATGAACCTGCGTTCCAGCTGGCGATTATCACGCAGCTGAGCAGGCATGAATCCGGCGGCCCAACTGGCGATTATCAGCCAGGTGAGCAGGCATGAATCCTGCGGCCCAGCGGGCGATTATCAAGCAGGTGAGCAGGCGCTGATCCCGTACCTCAGCAGGCACTGATCACGTGGCTGTCATGCAGTGATCAGGTGACTGAGAGGCGCTGATCATGTGACTGCTCATGTGCTGATCAGGTATCTCTCCTGCACGGATCATGTGCCTCAGCAGGCAAGAATCAAGCAGCTGAGCAGGCATGAATCCTGCGGCCCAGCTGGCGATTATCAAGCAGATGAGCAGGCGCTGATCCCGTACCCCAGCAGGCACTGATCAC
This sequence comes from Bos indicus x Bos taurus, assembly GCF_003369695.1. Classification (NCBI taxonomy): domain Eukaryota; kingdom Metazoa; phylum Chordata; class Mammalia; order Artiodactyla; family Bovidae; genus Bos; species Bos indicus x Bos taurus. Next base: position 34,315 of record NW_020867783.1, read on the forward strand.
GTGGCTGTCATGAAGTGATCAGGTGACTGAAAGGCGCTGATCATGTGACTGCTCATGTGCTGATCAGGTAGCTCTCCTGCACGGATCATGTGCATCAGCAGGCAAGAATCAAGCAGCTGAGCAGGCATGAATCCGTCGGCCCAGCTGGCGATTATCAAGCAGAGGAGCAGGCATGAATCCTGCGGCCCAGCTGGCGATTATCAGGCAGCTGAGCAGGCATGAATCCTGCGGCCCAGCTGGCGATTATCAGGCAGCTGAACAGGCATGAATCCTGCGGCCCAGCTGGCGATTATCAGGCAGGTGAGCAGGCATGAATCCTGCGGCCCAGCTGGCGATTATCAAGCAGCTGAGCAGGCATGAATCCTGCGGCCCAGCTGGTGATTATCAAGCAGATGAGCAGGCGCTGATCCCGTACCTCAGCAGGCACTGATCACGTGGCTGTCATGAAGTGATCAGGTGACTGAGAGGCGCTGATCATGTGACTGCTCATGTGCTGATCAGGTAGCTCTCCTGCACGGATCATGTGCCTCAGCAGGCAAGAATCAAGCAGCTGAGCAGGCATGAATCCTGCGGCCCAGCTGGCGATTATCAAGCAGAGGAGCAGGCATGAATCCTGCGGCCCAGCTGGCGATTATCAAGCAGAGGAGCAGGCATGAATCCTGTGGCCCAGCTGGCGATTATCAGGCAGCTGAGCATGCATGAATCCTGCGGCCCAGTTGGCGATTGTCAAGCAGAGGAGCAGGCATGAATCCTGCGGCCCAGCTGGCGATTATCAAGCAGAGGAGCAGGCATGAATCCTGCGGCCCAGCTGGCGATTATCAAGCAGAGGAACAGGCATGAATCCTGCGGCCCAGCTGGCGATTATCAGGCAGCTGAGCAGGCATGAATCCTGCGGCCCAGCTGGCGATTATCAGGCAGCTGAGCAGGCATGAATCCTGCGGCCCAGCTGGCGATTATCAGGCAGCTGAGCAGGCATGAATCCTGCGGCCCAGCTGGCTATTATCAGGCAGCTGAGCAGGCATGAATCCTGCGGCCCAACTGGCGATTATCAGCCAGGTGAGCAGGCATGAATCCTGCGGCCCAGCTGGCGATTATCAAGCAGGTGAGCAGGCGCTGATCCCGTACCTCAGCAGGCACTGATCACGTGGCTGTCATGCAGTGATCAGGTGACTGAGAGGCGCTGATCATGTGACTGCTCATGTGCTGATCAGGTAGCTCTCCTGCACGGATCATGTGCCTCAGCAGGCAAGAATCAAGCAGCTGAGCAGGCATGAATCCTGTGGCCCAGCTGGCGATTATTAGCCAGATGAGCAGGCATGAATCCTTCGGCCCAGCTGGCGATTATCAAGCAGATGAGCAGGGGCTGATCCCGTATCTCAGCAGGCACTGATCACGTGGCTGTCATGCAGTGATCAGGTGACTGAGAGGTGCTGATCATGTGACTGCTCATGTGCTGATCAGGTAGCTCTCCTGCACGGATCATGTGCCTCAGCAGGCAAGAATCAAGCAGCTGAGCAGGCATGAATCCTGCGGCCCAGTGGGCGATTATCAAGCAGAGGAGCAGGCATGAATCCTGCGGCCCAGCTGGCGATTATCAAGCAGAGGAGCAGGCATGAATCCTGTGGCCCAGCTGGCGATTATCAGGCAGCTGAGCAGGCATGAATCCTGCGGCCCAGGTGGCGATTATCAGGCACGTGAGCAGGCATGAATCCTGCGGCCCAGCTGTGGATTATCAGGTAGATGAGCAGGCATGAATCCTGCGGCCCAGCTGGCGATTATCAGGCAGCTGAGCAGGCATGAATCCTGCGGCCCTACTGGCGATTATCAGCCAGATGAGCAGGCATGAATCCTGCGGCCCAGCGGGCGATTATCAAGCAGGTGAGCAGGCATGAATCCTGCGGCCCAGCTGGCGATTATCAGGCAGCTGAGCAGGCATGAACCTGCCTCCCAGCTGGCGATTATCAGGCAGCTGACCAGGCATGATTCCTGTGGCCCAGCTGGCGATTATCAGGCAGGAAAGCAGGCATGAATCCTGCGGCCCAGCTGGCGATTATCAGGCAGGTGAGCAGGCATGAATCCGGCGGCCCAACTGGCGATTATCAGCCAGGTGAGCAGGCATGAATCCTGCGGCCCAGCGGGCGATTATCAAGCAGGTGAGCATGCATGAATCCTGCGGCCCAGCTGGCGATTATGAGGCAGCTGACCAGGCATGATTCCTACGGCCCAGCTGGCGATTATCAGGCAGGAAAGCAGGCATGAATCCTGCGGCCCAGCTGGCGATTATCAGGCAGGTGAGCAGGCATGAATCCGGCGGCCCAACTGGCGATTATCAGCCAGGTGAGCAGGCATGAATCCTGCGGCCCAGCGGGCGATTATCAAGCAGGTGAGCAGGCGCTGATCCCGTACCTCAGCAGGCACTGATCACGTGGCTGTCATGCAGTGATCAGGTGACTGAGAGGCGCTGATCATGTGACTGCTCATGTGCTGATCAGGTAGCACTCCTGCACGGATCATGTGCCTCAGCAGGCAAGAATCAAGCAGCTGAGCAGGCATGAATCCTGCGGCCCAGCTGGCGATTATCAAGGAGCTGAGCAGGCATGAATCCTGCGGCCCAGCTGGCGATTATCAAGCAGATGAGCAGGTGCTGATCCCGTACCTCAGCAGGCACTGATCACGTGGCTGTCATGAAGTGATCAGGTGACTGAGAGGCGCTGATCATGTGACTGCTCATGTGCTGATCAGTTAGCTCTCCTGCACGGATCATGTGCCTCAGCAGGCAAGAATCAAGCAGCTGAGCAGGCATGAATCCTGGGGCCCAGCTGGCGATTATCAAGCAGAGGAGCAGGCATGAATCCTGCGGCCCAGCTGGCGATTATCAGGCAGCTGAGCAGGCATGAATCCTGTGGCCCAGCTGGCGATTATCAGGCAGGTGAGCAGGCATGAATCCTGCGGCCCAACTAGCGATTATCAGCCAGGTGAGCAGGCATGAATCCTGCGGCCCAGCTGGCGATTATCAGGCAGCTGAGCAGGCATGAATCCTGCGGCCCAGCTAGCGATTATCAGGCAGGTGAGCAGGCATGAATCCTGTGGCCCAGCTGGCGATTATCAGCCCGGTGAGCAGGCATGAATCCTGCGGCCCAACTAGCGATTATCAGCCAGGTGAGCAGGCATGAATCCTGCGGCCCAGCTGGCGATTATCAAGCAGAGGAGCAGGCATGAATCCTGCGGCCCAGCTGGGGATTATCCAGCAGAGGAGCAGGCATGTATCCTGCGGCCCAGCTGGCGATTATCAGGCAGCTGAGCAGGCATGAATCCTGCGGCCCAGCTGGCGATTATCAGCCAGATGAGCAGGCAAGAATCCTGCGGCCCAGCGGGCGATTATCAAGCAGGTGAGCAGGCATGAATCCTGCGGCCCAGCTGGCGATTATCAGGCAGGTGAGCAGGCATGAATCCTGCGGCCCAGCTGGCGATTATCAGGCAGGTGAGCAGGCATGAATCCTGCGGCCCAACTGGCGATTATCAGCCAGGCGAGCAGGCATGAATCCTGAGGCCCAACTGGCGATTATCAGCCAGATGAGCAGGCATGAATCCTGCGGCCCAGCGGGCGATTATCAAGCAGATGAGCAGGCGCTGATCCCGTACCTCAGCAGGCACTGATCACGTGGCTGTCATGCAGTGATCAGGTGACTGAGAGGCGCTGATCATGTGACTCCTCATGTGCTGATCAGGTAGCTCTCCTGCACGGATCATGTGCCTCAGCAGGAAAGAATCAAGCAGCTGAGCAGGCATGAATCCTGCGGCCCAGCTGGCGATTATCAAGCAGCTGAGCAGGCATTAATCCTGCGGCCCATCTGGCGATTATCAAGCAGATGAGCAGGCGCTGATCCCGTACCTCAGCAGGCACTGATCACGTGGCTGTCAAGAAGTGATCAGGTGACTGAGAGGCGCTGATCATGTGACTGCTCATGTGCTGATCAGGTAGCTCTCCTGCACGGATCATGTGCCTCAGCAGGCAAGAATCAAGCAGCTGAGCAGGCATGAATCCTGCGGCCCAGCGGGCGATTATCAAGCAGAGGAGCAGGCATGAATCCTGCGGCCCAGCTGGCGATTATCAAGCAGAGGAGCAGGCATGAATCCTGTAGCCCAGCTGGCGATTATCAGGCAGCTGAGCAGGCATGAATCCTGCGGCCCAGGTGGCGATTATCAGGCACGTGAGCAGGCATGAATCCTACGGTCCAGTTGGCGATTATCAAGCAGGTGAGCAGGCATGAATCCTGCAGCCCAGCTGGCGATTATCAAGCAGATGAGCAGGCATGAATCCTGCGGCCCAGCTGTGGATTATCAGGTAGATGAGCAGGCATGAATCCTGCGGCCCAGCTGGCGATTATCAGGCAGCTGAGCAGGCATGAATCCTGCGGCCCTACTGGCGATTATCAGCCAGATGAGCAGGCATGAATCCTGCGGCCCAGCGGGCGATTATCAAGCAGGTGAGCAGGCATGAATCCTGCGGCCCAGCTGGTGATTATCAGGCAGCTGAGCAGGCATAAACCTGCCTCCCAGCTGGCGATTATCAGGCAGCTGACCAGGCATGATTCCTGCGGCCCAGCTGGCGATTATCAGGCAGCTGAGCAGGCATGAATCCTGCGGCCCTACTGGCGATTATCAGGCAGGTGAGCAGGCATGAATCCGGCGGCCCAACTGGCGATTATCAGCCAGGTGAGCAGGCATGAATCCTGCGGCCCAGCGGGCGATTATCAAGCAGGTGAGCAGGCATGAATCCTGCGGCCCAGCTGGCGATTATGAGGCAGCTGACCAGGCATGATTCCTACGGCCCAGCTGGCGATTATCAGGCAGGAAAGCAGGCATGAATCCTGCGGCCCAGCTGGCGATTATCAGGCAGGTGAGCAGGCATGAATCCGGCGGCCCAACTGGCGATTATCACCCAGGTGAGCAGGCATGAATCCTGCGGCCCAGCGGGCGATTATCAAGCAGGTGAGCAGGCGCTGATCCCGTACCTCAGCAGGCACTGATCACGTGGCTGTCATGCAGTGATTAGGTGACTGAGAGGCGCTGATCATGTGACTGCTCATGTGCTGATCAGGTAGCACTCCTGCACGGATCATGTGCCTCAGCAGGCAAGAATCAAGCAGCTGAGCAGGCATGAATCCTGCGGCCCAGCTGGCGATTATCAAGGAGCTGAGCAGGCATGAATCCTGCGGCTCAGCTGGCGATTATCAAGCAGATGAGCAGGCGCTGATCCCGTACCTCAGCAGGCACTGATCACGGGCTGTCATGAAGTGATCAGGTGACTGAGAGGCGCTGATCATGTGACTGCTCATGTGCTGATCAGTTAGCTCTCCTGCACGGATCATGTGCCTCAGCAGGCAAGAATCAAGCAGCTGAGCAGGCATGAATCCTGGGGCCCAGCTGGCGATTATCAAGCAGAGGAGCAGGCATGAATCCTGCGGCCCAGGTGGCGATTATCAGGCAGCTGAGCAGGCATGAATCCTGTGGCCCAGCTGGCGATTATTAGCCAGATGAGCAGGCATGAATCCTTCGGCCCAGCTGGCGATTATCAAGCAGATGAGCAGGGGCTGATCCCGTATCTCAGCAGGCACTGATCACGTGGCTGTCATGCAGTGATCAGGTGACTGAGAGGCGCTGATCATGTGACTGCTCATGTGCTGATCAGGTAGCTCTCCTGCACGGATCATGTGCCTCAGCAGGCAAGAATCAAGCAGCTGAGCAGGCATGAATCCTGCGGCCCAGCGGGCGATTATCAAGCAGAGGAGCAGGCATGAATCCTGCGGCCCAGCTGGCGATTATCAAGCAGAGGAGCAGGCATGAATCCTGTGGCCCAGCTGGCGATTATCAGGCAGCTGAGCAGGCATGAATCCTGCGGCCCAGCTGGCGATTATCAAGCAGGTGAGCAGGCATGAATCCTGTGGCCCAGCGGGCGATTATCAAGCAGGTGAGCAGGCATGAATCCTGCAGCCCAGCTGGCGATTATCAAGCAGATGAGCAGGCATGAATCCTGCGGCCCAGCTGTGGATTATCAGGTAGATGAGCAGGCATGAATCCTGCGGCCCAGCTGGCGATTATCAGGCAGCTGAGCAGGCATGAATCCTGCGGCCCAACTGGCGATTATCAGCCAGATGAGCAGGCATGAATCCTGCGGCCCAGCGGGCGATTATCAAGCAGGTGAGCAGGCATGAATCCTGCGGCCCAGCTGGCGATTATCAGGCAGCTGAGCAGGCATGAACCTGCGTTCCAGCTGGCGATTATCACGCAGCTGACCAGGCATGATTCCTGCGGCCCAGCTGGCGATTATCAGGCAGGAAAGCAGGCATGAATCCTGCGGCCCAGCGGGCGATTATCAGGCAGGTGAGCAGGCATGAATCTGGCGGCCCAACTGGCGATTATCAGCCAGGTGAGCAGGCATGAATCCTGCGGCCCAGCGGGCGATTATCAAGCAGGTGAGCAGGCGCTGATCCCGTACCTCAGCAGGCACTGATCACCTGGCTGTCATGCAGTGATCAGGTGACTGAGAGGCGCTGATCATGTGACTGCTCATGTGCTGATCAAGTAGCTCTCCTGCACGCATCATTTGCCTCAGCAGGCAAGAATCAAGCAGCTGAGCAGGCATGAATCCTGCGGCCCAGCTGGCGATTATCAAGCAGATGAGCAGGCGCTGATCCCGTACCCCAGCAGGCACTGATCACGTGGCTGTCATGAAGTGATCAGGTGACTGAGAGGCGCTGATCATGTGACTGCCCATGTGCTGATCAGGTAGCTCTCCTGCACGGATCATGTGCCTCAGCAGGCAAGAATCAAGCAGCTGAGCAGGCATGAATCCGGCGGCCCAGCTGGCGATTATCAAGCAGAGGAGCAGGCATGAATCCTGCGGCCCAGTTGGCGATTATCAGGCAGCTGAGCAGGCATGAATCCTGCGGCCCAGCTGGCGATTATCAGGCAGCTGAACAGGCATGAATCCTGCGGCCCAGCTGGCGATTATCAGGCAGGTGAGCAGGCATGAATCCTGCGGCCCAGCTGGCGATTATCAAGCAGCTGAGCAGGCATGAATCCTGGGGCCCAGCTGGCGATTATCAAGCAGATGAGCAGGCGCGGATCCCGTACCTCAGCAGGCACTGATGACGTGGCTGTCATGAAGTGATCAGGTGACTGAGAGGCGCTGATCATGTGACTGCTCATGTGCTGATCAGGTAGCTCTCCTGCACGGATCATGTGCCTCAGCAGGCAAGAATCAAGCAGCTGAGCAGGCATGAATCCTGCGGCCCAGCTGGCGATTATCAAGCAGAGGAGCAGGCATGAATCCTGCGGCCCAGCTGGCGATTATCAAGCAGAGGAGCAGGCATGAATCCTGTGGCCCAGCTGGCGATTATCAGGCTGCTGAGCATGCATGAATCCTGCGGCCCAGTTGGCGATTGTCAAGCAGCTGAGCAGGCATGAATCCTGCGGCCCAGCTGGCGATTATCAAGCAGAGGAGCGGGCATGAATCCTGCGGCCCAGCTGGCGATTATCAAGCAGAGGAACAGGCATGAATCCTGCGGCCCAGCTGGCGATTATCAGGCAGCTGAGCAGGCATGAATCCTGCGGCCCAGCTGGCGATTATCAGGCAGCTGAGCAGGCATGAATCCTGCGGCCCAGCTGGCGATTATCAGGCAGCTGAGCAGGCATGAATCCTGCGGCCCAGCTGGCGAATATCAGGCAGCTGAGCAGGCATGAATCCTGCGGCCCAGCTGGCGATTATCAGGCAGCTGAGTAGGCATGAATCCTGCGGCCCAGCTGGCTATTATCAGGCAGCTGAGCAGGCATGAATCCTGCGGCCCAACTGGCGATTATCAGCCAGGTGAGCAGGCATGAATCCTGCGGCCCAGCTGGCGATTATCAAGCAGGTGAGCAGGCGCTGATCCCGTACCTCAGCAGGCACTGATCACGTGGCTGTCATGCAGTGATCAGGTGACTGAGAGGCGCTGATCATGTGACTGCTCATGTGCTGATCAGGTAGCTCTCCTGCACGGATCATGTGCCTCAGCAGGCAAGAATCAAGCAGCTGAGCAGGCATGAATCCTGTGGCCCAGCTGGCGATTATTAGCCAGATGAGCAGGCATGAATCCTTCGGCCCAGCTGGCGATTATCAAGCAGATGAGCAGGGGCTGATCCCGTATCTCAGCAGGCACTGATCACGTGGCTGTTATGCAGTGATCAGGTGACTGAGAGGTGCTGATCATGTGACTGCTCATGTGCTGATCAGGTAGCTCTCCTGCACGGATCATGTGCCTCAGCAGGCAAGAATCAAGCAGCTGAGCAGGCATGAATCCTGCGGCCCAGTGGGCGATTATCAAGCAGAGGAGCAGGCATGAATCCTGCGGCCCAGCTGGCGATTATCAAGCAGAGGAGCAGGCATGAATCCTGTGGCCCAGCTGGCGATTATCAGGCAGCTGAGCAGGCATGAATCCTGCGGCCCAGGTGGCGATTATCAGGCACGTGAGCAGGCATGAATCCTACGGTCCAGCTGGCGATTATCAAGCAGGTGAGCAGGCATGAATCCTGCAGCCCAGCTGGCGATTATCAAGCAGATGAGCAGGCATGAATCCTGCGGCCCAGCTGTGGATTATCAGGTAGATGAGCAGGCATGAATCCTGCGGCCCAGCTGGCGATTATCAGGCAGCTGAGCAGGCATGAATCCTGCGGCCCTACTGGCGATTATCAGCCAGATGAGCAGGCATGAATCCTGCGGCCCAGCGGGCGATTATCAAGCAGGTGAGCAGGCATGAATCCTGCGGCCCAGCTGGCGATTATCAGGCAGCTGAGCGGGCATGAACCTGCCTCCCAGCTGGCGATTATCAGGCAGCTGACCAGGCATGATTCCTGCGGCCCAGCTGGCGATTATCAGGCAGGAAAGCAGGCATGAATCCTGCGGCCCAGCTGGCGATTATCAGGCAGGTGAGCAGGCATGAATCCGGCGGCCCAACTGGCGATTATCAGACAGGTGAGCAGGCATGAATCCTGCGGCCCAGCGGGCGATTATCAAGCAGGTGAGCATGCATGAATCCTGCGGCCCAGCTGGCGATTATGAGGCAGCTGACCAGGCATGATTCCTACGGCCCAGCTGGCGATTATCAGGCAGGAAAGCAGGCATGAATCCTGCGGCCCAGCTGGCGATTATCAGGCAGGTGAGCAGGCATGAATCCGGCGGCCCAACTGGCGATTATCAGCCAGGTGAGCAGGCATGAATCCTGCGGCCCAGCGGGCGATTATCAAGCAGGTGAGCAGGCATGAATCCTGCGGCCCAGCTGGCGATTATCAGGCAGGTGAGCAGGCATGAATCCTGCGGCCCAGCTGGCGATTATCAGGCAGGTGAGCAGGCATGAATCCTGCGGCCCAACTGGCGATTATCAGCCAGGTGAGCAGGCATGAATCCTGCGGCCCAGCTGGCGATTATCAAGCAGGTGAGCAGGCGCTGATCCCGTACCTCAGCAGGCACTGATCACGTGGCTGTCATGCAGTGATCAGGTGACTGAGAGGCGCTGTTCATGTGACTGCTCATGTGCTGATCAGGTAGCACTCCTGCACGGATCATGTGCCTCAGCAGGCAAGAATCAAGCAGCTGAGCAGGCATGAATCCTGCGGCCCAGCTGGCGATTATCAAGGAGCTGAGCAGGCATGAATCCTGCGGCCCAGCTGGCGATTATCAAGCAGATGAGCAGGCGCTGATCCCGTACCTCAGCAGGCACTGATCACGTGGCTGTCATGAAGTGATCAGGTGACTGAGAGGCGCTGATCATGTGACTGCTCATGTGCTGATCAGTTAGCTCTCCTGCACGGATCATGTGCCTCAGCAGGCAAGAAACAAGCAGCTGAGCAGGCATGAATCCTGGGGCCCAGCTGGCGATTATCAAGCAGAGGAGCAGGCATGAATCCTGCGGCCCAGCTGGCGATTATCAGGCAGCTGAGCAGGCATGAATCCTGTGGCCCAGCTGGCGATTATCAGGCAGGTGAGCAGGCATGAATCCTGCGGCCCAACTAGCGATTATCAGCCAGGTGAGCAGGCATGAATCCTGCGGCCCAGCTGGCGATTATCAGGCAGCTGAGCAGGCATGAATCCTGCGGCCCAGCTATGATTATCAGGCAGGTGAGCAGGCATGATTCCTGTGGCCCAGCTGGCGATTATCAGCCAGGTGAGCAGGCATGAATCCTGCGGCCCAACTAGCGATTATCAGCCAGGTGAGCAGGCATGAATCCTGCGGCCCAGCTGGCGATTATCAAGCAGAGGAGCAGGCATGAATCCTGCGGCCCAGCTGGGGATTATCCAGCAGAGGAGCAGGCATGTATCCTGCGGCCCAGCTGGCGATTATCAGGCAGCTGAGCAGGCATGAATCCTGCGGCGCAGCGGACGATTATCAAACAGGTGAGCAGGCATGAATCCTGCGGCCCAGCGGGCGATTATCAAGCAGGTGAGCAGGCATGAATCCTGCGGCCCAGCTGGCGATTATCAGGCAGGTGAGCAGGCATGAATCCTGCGGCCCAGCTGGCGATTATCAGGCAGGTGAGCAGGCATGAATCCTGCGGCCCAACTGGCGATTATCAGCCAGGCGAGCAGGCATGAATCCTGAGGCCCAACTGGCGATTATCAGCCAGATGAGCAGGCATGAATCCTGCGGCCCAGCGGGCGATTATCAAGCAGATGAGCAGGCGCTGATCCCGTACCTCAGCAGGCACTGATCACGTGGCTGTCATGCAGTGATCAGGTGACTGAGAGGCGCTGATCATGTGACTGCTCATGTGCTGATCAGGTAGCTCTCCTGCACGGATCATGTGCCTCAGCAGGAAAGAATCAAGCAGCTGAGCAGGCATGAATCCTGCGGCCCAGCTGGCGATTATCAAGCAGCTGAGCAGGCATTAATCCTGCGGCCCATCTGGCGATTATCAAGCAGATGAGCAGGCGCTGATCCCGTACCTCAGCAGGCACTGATCACGTGGCTGTCAAGAAGTGATCAGGTGACTGAGAGGCGCTGATCATGTGACTGCTCATGTGCTGATCAGGTAGCTCTCCTGCACGGATCATGTGCCTCAGCAGGCAAGAATCAAGCAGCTGAGCAGGCATGAATCCTGCGGCCCAGCGGGCGATTATCAAGCAGAGGAGCAGGCATGAATCCTGCGGCCCAGCTGGCGATTATCAAGCAGAGGAGCAGGCATGAATCCTGTAGCCCAGCTGGCGATTATCAGGCAGCTGAGCAGGCATGAATCCTGCAGCCCAGGTGGCGATTATCAGGCACGTGAGCAGGCATGAATCCTACGGTCCAGTTGGCGATTATCAAGCAGGTGAGCAGGCATGAATCCTGCAGCCCAGCTGGCGATTATCAAGCAGATGAGCAGGCATGAATCCTGCGGCCCAGCTGTGGATTATCAGGTAGATGAGCAGGCATGAATCCTGCGGCCCAGCTGGCGATTATCAGGCAGCTGAGCAGGCATGAATCCTGCGGCCCTACTGGCGATTATCAGCCAGATGAGCAGGCATGAATCCTGCGGCCCAGCGGGCGATTATCAAGCAGGTGAGCAGGCATGAATCCTGCGGCCCAGCTGGCGGTTATCAGGCAGCTGAGCAGGCATAAACCTGCCTCCCAGCTGGCGATTATCAGGCAGCTGACCAGGCATGATTCCTGCGGCCCAGCTGGCGATTATCAGGCAGGAAAGCAGGCATGAATCCTGCGGCCCAGCTGGCGATTATCAGGCAGGTGAGCAGGCATGAATCCGGCAGCCCAACTGGCGATTATCAGCCAGGTGAGCAGGCATGAATCCTGCGGCCCAGCGGGCGATTATCAAGCAGGTGAGCAGGCATGAATCCTGCGGCCCAGCTGGCGATTATGAGGCAGCTGACCAGGCATGATTCCTACGGCCCAGCTGGCGATTATCAGGCAGGAAAGCAGGCATGAATCCTGCGGCCCAGCTGGCGATTATCAGGCAGTTGAGCAGGCATGAATCCGGCGGCCCAACTGGCGATTATCACCCAGGTGAGCAGGCATGAATCCTGCGGCCCAGCGGGCGATTATCAAGCAGGTGAGCAGGCGCTGATCCCGTACCTCAGCAGGCACTGATCACGTGGCTGTCATGCAGTGATCAGGTGACTGAGAGGCGCTGATCATGTGACTGCTCATGTGCTGATCAGGTAGCTCTTCTGCACGGATCATGTGCCTCAGCAGGCAAGAATCAAGCAGCTGAGCAGGCATGAATCCTGCGGCCCAGCGGGCGATTATCAAGCAGAGGAGCAGGCATGAATCCTGTGGCCCAGCTGGCGATTATCAGGCAGCTGAGCAGGCATGAATCCTGCGGCCCAGGTGCGATTATCAGGCACGTGAGCAGGCATTAATCCTACGGTCCAGCTGGCGATTATCAAGCAGGTGAGCAGGCATGAATCCTGCAGCCCAGCTGGCGATTATCAAGCAGATGAGCAGGCATGAATCCTGCGGCCCAGCTGTGGATTATCAGGTAGATGAGCAGGCATGAATCCTGCGGCCCAGCTGGCGATTATCAGGCAGCTGAGCAGGCATGAATCCTGCGGCCCTACTGGCGATTATCAGCCAGATGAGCAGGCATGAATCCTGCGGCCCAGCGGGCGATATCAAGCAGGTGAGCAGGCATGAATCCTTCGGCCCAGCTGGCAATTATCAGGCAGCTGACCAGGCATGATTCCTGCGGCCCAGCTGGCGATTATCAGGCAGGAAAGCAGGCATGAATCCTGCGGCCCAGCTGGCGATTATCAGGCAGGTGAGCAGGCATGAATCCGGCGGCCCAACTGGCGATTATCAGCCAGGTGAGCAGGCATGAATCCTGCGGCCCAGCGGGCGATTATCAAGCAGGTGAGCAGGCATGAATCCTGCGGCCCAGCTGGCGATTATGAGGCAGCTGACCAGGCATGATTCCTACGGCCCAGCTGGCGATTATCAGGCAGGAAAGCAGGCATGAATCCTGCGGCCCAGCTGGCGATTATCAGGCAGGTGAGCAGGCATGAATCCGGCGGCCCAACTGGCGATTATCAGCCAGGTGAGCAGGCATGAATCCTGCGGCCCAGCGGGCGATTATCAAGCAGGTGAGCAGGCGCTGATCCCGTACCTCAGCAGGCACTGATCACGTGGCTGTCATGCAGTGATCAGGTGACTGAGAGGCGCTGATCATGTGACTGCTCATGTGCTGATCAGGTAGCACTCCTGCACGGATCATGTGCCTCAGCAGGCAAGAATCAAGCAGCTGAGCAGGCATGAATCCTGCGGCCCAGCTGGCGATTATCAAGGAGCTGAGCAGGCATGAATCCTGTGGCCCAGCTGGCGATTATCAAGCAGATGAGCAGGCGCTGATCCCGTACCTCAGCAGGCACTGATCACGTGGCTGTCATGAAGTGATCAGGTGACTGAGAGGCGCTGATCATGTGACTGCTCATGTGCTGATCAGTTAGCTCTCCTGCACGGATCATGTGCCTCAGCAGGCAAGAATCAAGCAGCTGATCAGGCATGAATCCTAGGGCCCAGCTGGCGAATATCAAGCAGAGGAGCAGGCATGAATCCTGCGGCCCAGCTGGCGATTATCAGGCAGCTGAGCAGGCATGAATCCTGCGGCCCAGCTAGCGATTATCAGGCAGGTGAGCAGGTATGAATCCTGCGGCCCAACTAGCGATTATCAGCCAGGTGAGCAGGCATGAACCCTGCGGCCCAGCTGGCGATTATCAAGCAGAGGAGCAGGCATGAATCCTGCGGCCCAGCTGGGGATTATCCAGCAGAGGAGCAGGCATGTATCCTGCGGCCCAGCTGGCGATTATCAGGCAGCTGAGCAGGCATGAATCCTTCGGCCCAGCTGGCGATTATCAGCCAGATGAACAGGCAAGAATCCTGCGGCCCAGCGGGCGATTATCAAGCAGGTGAGCAGGCATGAATCCTGCGGCCCAGCTGGCGATTATCAGGCAGGAAAGCAGGCATGAATCCTGCGGCCCAGCTGGCGATTATCAGGCAGGTGAGCAGGCATGAATCCTGCGGCCCAACTGGCGATTATCAGCCAGGTGAGCAGGCATGAATCCTGAGGCCCAACTGGCGATTATCCGCCAGATGAGCATGCATGAATCCTGCGGCCCAGCGGGCGATTATCAAGCAGATGAATAGGCGCTGATCCCGTACCTCAGCAGGCACTGATCACGTGGCTGTCATGCAGTGATCAGGTGACTGAGAGGCGCTGATCATGTGAGTGCTCATGTGCTGATCAGGTAGCTCTCCTGCACGGATCATGTGCCTCAGCAGGAAAGAATCAAGCAGCTGAGCAGGCATGAATCCTGCGGCCCAGCTGGCGATTATCAAGCAGCTGAGCAGGCATGAATCCTGCGGCCCAGCTGGCGATTATCAAGCAGGTGAGCAGGCGCTGATCCCGTACCTCAGCAGGCACTGATCACGTGGCTGTCATGCAGTGATCAGGTGACTGAGAGGCGCTGATCATGTGACTGCTCATGTGCTGATCAGGTAGCTCTCCTGCACGGATCATGTGCCTCAGCAGGCAAGAATCAAGCAGTTGAGCAGGCATGCATCCTGCGGCCCAGCTGGCGATTATCAAGCAGCTGAGCAGGCATGAATCCTGCGGCCCAGCTGGCGATTATCAAGCAGATGAGCAGGCGCTGATCCCGTACCTCAGCAGGCACTGATCACGTGGCTGTCATGAAGTGATCAGGTGACTGAGAGGCGCTGATCATGTGACTGCTCATGTGCTGATCAGGGTAGCTCTCCTGCACGGATCATGTGCCTCAGCAGGCAGAATCAAGCAGCTGAGCAGGCATGATCCTGCGGCCCAGCTGGCGATTATCAGGCAGCTGAGCAGG